>NW_027554016.1:4200000-4470000 GCF_045843805.1 Urocitellus parryii | reverse complement strand
ATCAGTGAAGGGATTTCTGAAGTGAGTTGGCATAATAGGTCCTTGGCACTTTGCTTTAAGATGATTTATCTTCCATAAGGCTCAAACTTGAAAAGTTTAGATGACTAGAGCATGACTATGACTATTAGACTCTTTGTTTGAAACATTAGAAGTTGTCTGTCATACACACTTGGCGCTAAGAACAAAATCATGGTTGATTGATTTGTTACTGAATTTTCTTACAATGATGGTGTTGGCTACATTAGAAGTAGTATGAGAAATCAAGTATACTACTGTATTTAGCAAATTCAGGAACAAGACTCTTTCACAGAGAAAAAATAAGGTTAATTCACTGCAGTACAGGGTAGCTATAATCATATGTGTAGGTAGCATGGACCATTCAGTGTTCAAGGTAGAAAAATAAGAGAAAGAAAACAAGAGAGTTGAGGAAGGATTTTCCCTATAGAAAAGTAATATGGGACTTCCCATCTTAGGGGAAAGTCTAGACATAAGGAGGAAGAAAATATATCTGCAAGAGAAAATAACAATAAATTAATTTGGCAAAAATAGAGATTTAAGATGTTCTTCCTATGCTAATATTAAAACATCAATAAGATTTATTTTTATTTTTGTCAGTATTGACAAATGTAGCTTTCTCTTACTTTTACTTTGGCAGACTTCAGACAGGACCTTTCTCTCTAGTGACTAATCAAATTATCTCTTCCACTACTGATCAAAGCTAACTTATAATCACTATGTTGCTGAAATATATAATAGCTATTAAAATTATGAACTCTTTAATTTTTATAGCAATTCAAAACCACAATGCATTTTATCACTTGAATTAAAATTTTATGTTAACCTAATAAACCTTCCAAAACCTATAAATAAGAATTCAAAAGCCCAGGGATCTGTGTACATTCATGAGACACAATATAACTCCTATTATGGAATGTAACTCTCCAATTACTCTTCTGCCTTTGGTTTAGAGCACCACTAGCCCATTTTCAGGAAGGTAATGAATTATAAATTACTAACTTGGTCCTGGGGGGAAAACTTCGGTCACTTTTAAATTATAATACTTCAATATTTGTGCTGCCTCTTATAGACATCATATTCACAAGTATTTACAGTATCTGAAACTCCGAAATGTCCCAGGAGTAGGAGTGGAAGTTCTAAGGGCTTTTATATGCTTCCTGTTGCTAAGGTAACCACATCCTTGATATCCATGTGTTCAACATGTCACTCTCATTTTGTGTCTCGCTCTCAGAGAGCCAGCACGGGTGCATGGCATCAAAGAAACACAAGAAATAAAAAAAAATAAAAAAGACAAAAGACCAAGGGAACTGTTCCTTCTCAAAGATATTTGTCTGCAGTAAATTCTCTCAAGATAATGTTGAATGAAATCCTTCAATTTCTAAATTGAAGTCACAAAGATATTTAATGAGAAATGAAGAAGTACTATTTAGGGTTATTAAGATCATTAAGTACTACAGTAAATTGAAAGAAACAAGTTTTTTTATGAGTCAACTATAGAATAACATTCACACATGAAGCAAAAGCAAAGGGATACTGAATTAGAATACAGATTGCTAAATAAACTCAACAAACTTTTACAAAGGTTAACTATAAATATACCAAACATAATTGCCTAAATATAAAAGTCAGCTCAATCATGAAAACTTTGATCAACATTAAAAGCCCATTTAAGAGAAAGGAACTTAAATTTATATGATAAATATGAACAAATCCATTAATATTTTTATTACTATTTGAAACAAATCTTTCCTATATTCTGATTTCTTTGTAAAAATATATATTTAAGTTTAGGTCAATAGAAGCAGTAATTTAAAATTTAAATTTTAAGCTAATTTAAAATCATTATATATATAATATTCAGAGGAATTTAGAGATATTTTCATCCGTCCCAAATTAAAAACAACAAATTATCTTTCTGTGTCTAATTCTAAATAAATCTGGTGGCATGAACACTGTAGGAGATGACTAAAGGTAGTCCACCCAAGAAATACCTGTTCTTCCCCCTTGAATTTTTGTCTATGTCTGTCTTTAACATTACTGACTACAGTTTCAGGTTTCAATATAACAGAATTCTAAGTTTTATCTCTATATCTATGTAGACATCAGAAATCCAGCAACTTCTTTTGATTTAGCATAATCTTCAGTTTACAGCAAGAGGAGCCCAGTTTCTTTTTCTCCTTTTTTAGTGCCTGTCTCTCCAACAATCCCTATAACTCTGAGACACTGCCTACCAAGATTGAGCCAAAGCTTAAACTGCTGAATATAAAGTATAGAAAGGGCTTCAGTGTCACCCAGCAATGTTAATATATGGACAAATGGTCGAAAAGTGAATTGCATTATAGAGGACACTTCTTAATACAATATAAATATTGTATCACCATTTTAGCATTTTGGACAGCTACTGCTATTCCTTTAAAAAAAAGTATTGACAACCCATGACATAGAAATTCTAATATAAACATTTTACTACTAGAGCAAACTTAGAGAAAATACATACCTAATTCTGATCTGGGTCTCTTAAACAGTACAGATAAAAGTGTACATTTTCTTACAGTACTCAAGTAAAAAATACTTACATGGTTTGGTTTTAAAGTGCACAGATTTTTTTTTTGTCACAGAGCATTAACAACTAATGTTAAGGACATAAGAAAAAATGGTGATCAGTTGGCGAGTCTCAATAAAAATTAAAGGTATATAGCACTGATATTAGTCATGGCTTTTCTTTTTTTCTTTTCTTTCTTTCTTTTTTTTTTTTTTTTACTAGGGATTGAACTCAGGGGCACTGGACTACTGATCTACATCCCCAGCACTATTTTGTATTTTATTTTGAGACATGGAGTTGCGTAGCACCTCACCATTGCTGAGGCTGGCTTTCAACTCACAATCCTTCTGTCTCTGTTTCTGAGCGGCTGAGATTATAGGTGTGCACCACTACTCCCAGCTAGTCACAGCTTTTCAAACTGACCAATTGACCAGCCTGTTGACTCCAACTGATTCAGGACTTAAGACTTTTTAAAACCAAAAATAATACTTTTTAAATAAACTTTTTGAAACATAATTTTAATACTGATACAGGTAAATTGTAAAAAAAAAAAAAACATGAAAATGATATGTTCATTAATTGTTTTTATGCAGGTGTTTTAACAGTAAAAGTCTGATACACACCCCCCTACATCCTGAGATAAGAAACAAGACAAGGATATCTTATGTGTAATTTTAGATTTCTACAAATTTGAAGTATATAATTCTCCGTGCCTTATATTAACATTTTTAATATGAAATATTCATCAAAGCAAAATTCTACCAGTAACATAGTATTCTATCAAATTGATATACATATATTTAAACATTTCCCATTATTGGAAAATGTGATTACTTTTAAGTTTTTTTTTTTTTTTTTTTTTTTTTTTTTTTTTTTAATAAACAACATTTGGAAAGCATACTGAGTCAAATAATAGGGGAACTTACAAAGACTTTGATCTACTTGACAAAATCCTTATCCTGTAAGTTTTCACTAATTTGTACCCCTACCAGAACTGCCTATCTTACCCAATATTAAATAGCTTGAAGTAATATTTTGAAATTTCAAAATTTTTATATATCAAAGACAGAAAATGTTAATTTACATTAAGAAGCCTTAATTTTCTTAATTTATATTTTTATTTATATAAAAATATTTTTCATGTTTATTGGCATTCCTATTATTTTATGTTATCTGTTCATATTTTGAAATATTTTATTGGAATGTAAAATAATTTTATTTGCAATTGATATATAAAAGTATGAACTTGCACATAATCATGTGTCAAAAGTGTTTTATCATTCTTTAAATCTAGTTTAATGAATCAAATTTTAATTTTTTAGAAAGAAAAAAATTATTAGTTCATTTTTAATTTCCTTTTGAGATTTGTCAAATTGTTAGCAATATATTCAATATAGTTTCATTTGTAACTCTATAATTCATGCAGTTTTGATAAGTTTATCCACTGTTAAAAAATATACATACATTGAAAACAAAGCAAAAGAAGGATGATATCAATATCATGCTGATACATTAAATAAAAGGCCCACACAAGGTGTATTTAATTCACAAAGAGAATATTATTTCCTTTGATATATTATTTACTCTTAATCAGGGTCCAAGTTCTCAAATTATATATTAATTTATTATTTTTTTTCTAGTGGCTACCCAATTTATTTTTGCCCAAAAGTAATCTCAAAGGTTCAGAGTTATTTTTCTATCTTCTAAAAAGTTTTTATATAATATTAGCAATTTTATTCCAACATTTCTTTTTCATGGACTGCACTGAATACTTAGTTCTTCAGATATTCTTGAAACCTGATGGATCATATAAATTGATTTCTTTATTAATTTTTTAAATTGGTTTATATATTTTTTGACACATGTTCCTTTAGACTTGTATAATGCTCATGTTTACATGACATTTATAACTTTATGAGAATTAACGGTACATATGGATCTACATACAAATTTAAGTTCCATATATTTTAATCAAAAACTTTATCTTCATTATATGCTATTTATTTAGCATCTTTTATATTTGTACTCTTGTTACTAAAAAAATATTCTTTGATACTTTTACTTGTTTCATTTATTTTGGTTTTTAATATGATTTGAATGATCATATATTATTTGGGTTTAATTCATGTTACTTTTATTTTATCAACATTTTAAACTTTAATCTTAAATATCAAAAAAGAAAGGTAAGCTTTGCATTTTATCATAGTTTTAAACCTTTTCTGCTACTCACTTTACTGGCAACCCAACTCTAGTGGCTTTCTTATAATGCAGTCTTGGGTTTCAGGTTGAGACTATTGAAAATACATTATTATTGATGTTGTTGTTAACCCTCTTTCTCCTCCTCCTTCTCCTGTTGAAACTCTTGACCCTTTGTATCCATAGGTTTTACAACTACAGATTAAACAATTTCAGATAAAAAATATTTGGAAAAAAATTCCAGCTGTAATTAATATAACCAGACATTTTTTTCTTTATCATTATCCCCTAAACAGTATGACAACTATCTACAAACCATTTACATTGCTTTCGATGTTATAAATAATCTTTTAAAAATAATCTAAAGATAATACATACAGGAGGATGTGCTTAGGTTATATGCAAATGCTATATCTTTTATTGAAGGGACTTATGCTTTTGTGGATTTCAGTATCCTCAGAGTACTTGGAACTAATTTCCCATGTATAACAAGAAATAGTTATCTGTGCTTTCATTCAAAAATATCTCCACTAAATTTTATCACCACAACTAAAACAAGGTTAATTAATAATAATATGCCAGAACTGTGGAGAATATTTAAGATACCTTATTTGGCCACTAATGATCTTTTTAGTTTGCTTTTTATTATTACTCCCACCTAAGAAAACAATCTGAAGCTTTGCCCAAGGTCACAGATTTCTTCTGCTGCTGTTGTTGTTTTTAGATATACATGACAGTAGAGTGAATTTTGACATATTATACATACATGGAATACAACTCCTTTCAATTAGAATCCCATTTTTGTGGTTATACATAATGTGGATACAGTAGTTGTGTATTCATTTATAAGCAAAGGAAAGTTATGTCTAATTCATTATACTGTCCTTCATATTCCCATCCCCCTTCCTTTCCTTCATTCCCATTTTGTTTAATACAATGAACTTCCATTCTTCCCCTTCCTACCCTTCCTTGTGGTGGATTAGCATCCATATACTAGAGAGAATATTCAGCCTTTAGTTTTTGGAACTGGCTTATTTCACTTACCATGATATTTTACAGTTTCATCCATTTACCTGCAAAATCCATAATTCTACTCTTCTTCATGGCTGAGAAATATTCCATTGTGTATATGATAAGGCTGCATCACAGTAGTGTGCTGATTTTAAGTCCTTTGGGTATGGACCTAGGAGTGGAGTGAGATAATTGAGTTAAATGGTGGTTCCAGTCCAAGTTTTCTAAAGAATCTCTATACTGCTTTCCAGAGTGATTGCACCAATTTGCAGACCCACAGGAATGTCTGAGTGAACTTTTTCCCCCACATCTGAAACAACATTTATTATTTGTATTCTTGATGATTGCCATTTTGACTGGAGTGAGATGGAATTTCAGAGTAGTTTTAATTTGCATATCTCTAATTGCTATAGATGTTGAACTTTTTTTCACATACTTGTTGATCTTCTGTGAATTGCCTCTTCAGTTCCTCTGCCTATTTATTGATTAAGTTATTTGGGTCTTATGATGGCAAGATTTTGAGTTCTTTGTATATCCTGGAGATTATGGTCCATTTGAGTTGTAGGTGGGAAAGATTTTCTCCCATATTGTAGGCTTTCTGTTCACATTCTTAATTGCTTCCTTTGCTGTGAATAAGCTTTTTAGTTTAATACCATCCCATTTATTGATTCTTGATTTTACTTCTTGTGGTTTAAGAGTCTTATTGAGGATGTCTGTTCCGAGCTGGCATGATGGAGAGTTGGGCCTATTTTTTCTTCTAGCAGGTGCAGGGCCTCTGGTCTAATGCCTAGGTCCTTGATCCACTTTGAGTTGAGTTTTGTTCAGGGTGAAAGATAGGGGTTCAATTTCGTTCTATCACATGAATTTTTAAGTGGCCCACTCAGGAATGAAATATACTTTGTCTTCCTAGAACCTGTGTTTTAAACCACTGTCGGATGTTACTTTTTAATTTATATTCAACTTCATGTTTGTCTGACATCAATGCTCATTATCAAACATTTTCTGTCATGTTCCTGTATTTAAAAATAATTGGGTTGCATCTTTTGTTACCCATATTACACTGTAAAGATTATTTTCCTTAAAGATGAAACACTGAGAAATATTTTCTAAGACCTTAAATATGAAAGTCTATATTTTTATTGATTTCACAATTTTATGACAACTCAATGGCAAATAAAGATTGCATATCATAATCTTTTGCATTTTAATTCAGTAGATTTTGCTCCAGTAGCACATTTAATGTCACATTGCAAACAGAAAAGAAGTTTCCATCCCAAGTTTTCAGTTTTATCTCTTAGTTTTCTATCCAAATGCTAATTCCTCAACTAAAAAAATAATAAGTGGTAATTACAACATTTTCAGGATATATCCAGATATTTATCTCTTTCCATCAATTTTGTATGTAATATAGTGAACATTTTTGCTATAAGTAATCAATTCTTTAGTTGTGAAAAGTTTTCAAGTATAATAATTGTTACACTTGTTTTTTCATGTCCCCTATAATTATTCTTTCTACTTTCAATTCATTCAAGAATATCTCACAATCTTTTCCTTATTGACTATTTTCATAGTGAGTACCAAAGAATTCTCTAATATATTTCACCTTTCACAGATAAATTACTTTTCTATTGGCTCTATGTTATTTGTTTCCTTTTTTTTTTTTTGTATCAACACTGGTAAATCTCAATTATTTCCGGAGTACATATTAACCTGGACTTCAGTTTCTAAAATGAGGGTTTTGTGAATTGCTTGTTGTCCTATTTGGGGAATAATGGGCAGCAAATCAATAATTTAGCAGAAATATACTTGTCTAAAAATGAATGAGCAAATAAAAGCAAATAAGAAAATATGGTTTAATAGGCAAAAGGATATAAGTAATAAGATAGACATGTCATGATGTGGGCTTAATACAACTACACAATGGGACATAATGCAATATTTTAAAAATCAGAATAATAATGGGGAAAAGTACACAGATTGCATTTCAAGAGTGATAGAATCAACAAATTTTACTTTGTATTTCACCTACCATGCTTATTTTCAGATATGTGTGCCCAGTTATTTTTGATGATGATGAAAATGATAACAATAAAAGGAGGCAAAGAATATATGTACCATATACAATATTATTATGTTCAAAACCCTGAGATAGGTGTGTGATTTCTTTGCTTGTTTATTTTTGATATGAAGTACAATAACTGAAAAGTTGGAAATAGAAATGTGTATCATTTAATGGGTTTTATTGTTTTTTTTTAATACTTGAGTACTAAATACATTTTTATCCCATGGATAACCAATACTTTTCATTGTTTTAAGTTAGATATCTAGATAGCTAGTCCAATTTCTAGTAATGAAAGAGTTTTGCCAGAACTCTAAAATTTATATAAACCTTTAACATGCATACAAAGTTAAATATCTAATACTTAAACACAATATATGTTTTCATTCTATAAGTTACAACCTGGTTCATTGTGAAGACATTTAAATTAGAATAAATGCTTAAGCCAATAGGAAGACTTCCTAAACAAATCATTTTACTTTCTTTTATTTCTAACCAAAATCATACTGAAAAATAATTAAGAATTCTTACACTTCACTGCCAAGAAAGAGGACCTTTCCCACAGAACAAAAGAGCTTCTCAGTTAAAAAAAATGTTCAGAAATGAAGACCTCAAGGTCTAAGTACTGTCATTTAATTTGAATTTTCAGCACAATATTAAGGGATTGTTTTTCATCAGTTGCCACCCACATGCCATTGATCAGCAACCTCCTTTATTTTTGAGCTCCAAATGTTCTAAAGTGTCGCTTTGACAGCTAAAAATTCTCTAAACAGCCCAAGGGACATTTAAATATCTAACTTCCATAAAAAGAGATTTTAATATAAATGATGTAGAATGTAATGAGACAATACTAATTATATATTGTACTTAAGGAAAATGTCTAAAAATAATGCATTTTTTAAAAGGACTAAGAACTATGGTAATGCAGTCAATAAAATGAGTTAAGTACAGGGTAGTGTAATTTGAATCACTTTACAATTGAAAAAAAATTTTTTTTAGTTATACATAGAAACAACATCTTTATTCTTTATTTATTTTTTAATGTGGTGCTGAGGATTGAACCCAGTGCCTCACGTGTTCGAGGCATGTGCTTTGCCACTGAGCTGCAACCCCATCTTGGAAAAAGGTTTTAATAGTCCATTCACATTCTATGTTTTGTATAGATAAAGGAACAATTAAAAATAATTTCTGATATCTTTTTAGTCTTTCATATATTCTAGTTCCTGTTTTTCTCTTATATTTATCTTTCACTAGAAACCTGAAGTACTTACATTAAAAATATTGCTTACAGTCATGCAGATGACTTCAAATATTTCTTCACGGTGAATTGCTCATTTACCTGAGTGTTTAACAGTGTCAGTGTGCTCAACATTATCATATTTAATTGAATAGTTCAACAAGATAATATGCCAGGGCACATATCATCCTGTGAAATCATCCAATGCATTAGACTCACAACAAATAAAATAACACTTAAATGCAATACAGGGGACTTAGAGGAAATTACAAAAACAGTAGAGACAAAAGAGAGATGAGCAAGAAAGAGGAAATTTGATGGAGAAAATAAACTTAACTGGATATAAGATATTTCTGAAGTTTGATGACATCAATTCTTACATTTTATTTTCTCAAATGGCACTAAGAGTAGTCATAACTCAGATATTCCTCATCACCAACACATATTTGACTTGTCCTCAAGAATACCTTCTTATCAAGTGAAGCAGAGAAGTATTCAAATCCAAATGCAAGTTTCAAATAATATGGAGTAACAATGTGTCAGTCATTTAGAAAATTTTTGAAAGATTTTGAAGTTGTGAAAATGATTAAAATTACTAAGGCAATTAAAATAGTATGGAATGACATCAGGATTATCTCTCAGGATTATTTATTCATCCTAGAGCTATTTATCAAATATTTTAAAGATAATCACATTTGGCTTACTTTTACTGAACTCCAAATTATAATAACAGTTACTATGTTTCTTACTTCTGAAACAAAGACAAATGCTTTGCCTGATTTTTCCCAAAACTTCTCAAGATTAACAAATGCTTAGGAAACTGATGGACTAGGACTCACATTCCAGCTTTATCACTGGCCAAAAATTTGACCTCTGATAAATTATTAAATATCTTTGTACTTCATTTTCCAAATATGTAAAATGATAATAGAAATCCTTTTATTTTTTCTCCTCCCCCCTATATTTTTGGTGCATTATAATTGTACATAAAGTTGTAATTCATTGGTACATATTCATACATGCATACAATAAAACAATATAATATGGTCAATATCATTTCCCCAGAATTTCCCCTTGCCCTCCCTTGCTCCACCACTCTGGTCTGTTTCCTCTCAACTGTTCCTTCTTTAATTTTCATGAGAACCCCTCTCCACCTTTCTTTTATTTTTTTTCTCTAGCTTCTACAGATGACAGAAAACATAGAACCCTTGACTTTCTGAGTTTGGCTTATTTTGCTTACCATAATGGTCTCAAATTCCACTCATTTTCCAATAAGTGACAAAATTTCATTCTTCTATTAGGCTGAATAAAACTCCATTGTGTACACATACAGAAATACTTCTTATTAGAAGATAATTGGTGTAGAAGAAAACCAATAGCAATTAAACATTTTTCAATAAGTGCCAAATTTTTGTTGTGATTAATCAGGGTTGAAATGGCCTAATTGGGAATTTTTTAAAAAAATGTAATTAAAATTATGGATATGAATTTACCTTTAATAAGATAAATATAATCTTGTAAATACAAGTATGTATTTATTCTTAGAACATAATAAAGGATTGTATTAATGGAGAGGGAGGTATAACTGTTTTGGATAAAATACATGATTGCATGATGTGACTTACAGGAGGAATTTTCTTCAAATTTCAAATTTTAGGTCCCAAGTCAACATTTTTGCAAAAAAAAAAAAATCATATTATTTAAAACAAAACTCTTCAAAATAGATAAACTAAAAATAAAGTTAATCAAGAAAAGAACCACTTGCTACTTAAGTAATTATAGCATGTACCTCTATTTTAGATATTCCATATACTTCATTTTGATCTAAAACCAAATTGTCTTCATTGCATCAGTAAAATATTAGATAAGGTATGTGAATATTTTAAATTATTTTTAAAAATCTTTGTAAATGTTAGGAAGAAGTAGTTTGGAGTTTTATTGTTGTTTTTACAACCAAATTAGGTACAGATATTTTAAATGATTTTATTTCTGAATTGACTCACTCTGAAGATCATTACAAAGTATTGACAAAATATGTGAAATGATGTTCCTCTAATTATACTTAGAAACTCACATTTAGATATAATGATATGAACCATACTAACCTTGTGAATATAGTTCACAAGGAACTTAAATCTACAGCTTTCTTATAAGAACGAATTTACTTTGAGTATTAAAAGCCATGGGCCTTTTCATTTTTAAGACCAAATAACAAGCATATAATATTCCTTAATGGATTTTTAAAAATGGCACAATTGTTGTAAAACTGTAAAATGATAGGATATTCATAGCAGTTGAAATTATGAAGCTAAAATGTGTGACATGAAACAACATAGTTACAGTTTTTCTTTAATACTTGGACTCATAAAGCATTTGGTTTGAAAACTTTAAGATCACATCATATGACAGTGGGATGAATCAGACAGAATTCCCCTATGTGCATATATGATTACATGACCATGTACAACCAGAAGAATGAAAAGCTACACTCCATTTATGTATGATATGTCAAATGCATTCTACTGTCATGTAAACCTAATTCGAACAAATTAAAAGAAGATCACAGCATATAACATACATCCGTTTTCTTTAGATATGGTTTTCTATTTTTTTTTTAGTTCATATCATCTAACATAAATTTTTACACATTTTAAGCAGACTAAGAGAGTACATGCTGTCACAATGAGTAGTTTGCTACAGAAACTTAAGAGTATTTATTTAGACATTAAATCAGTTCATCCATAAGAAATTGGAAATTGAATTATAATACAAGGAACAAGTTTGGCAGTTCTTTCTGTGATTATATCAAGCATATAAATGTATCTAAGTCATAATGGACAACCATTTTACTAAGCAAGTTGCTATATTAGGCAACTTAATGCCCACTTATTTAAGTTTAACTAGTACCATGTAAGCATTTCCATAAAATACATAAACAGAAAGAAACATCTAATTTAAAATTTAAATTAAATCATAAGAATTCAATGTTTTTAATATGTATGAACCACAAGATCATGAATCAAGTTGAACAGAATGTTACAAATATAAACATATAACTTAAAGGAAGTTTCCAAGATTACACAAAGATTCTTGCAGAGGATTCTTAAATAAACCCTGGTGTGGTGGCATATACCTGTAATCTCAGTGGCTTGGGCAGTGAAGGCAGAAGGATTGCAAGTTCAAAGCCAGCCTCAGTAACTTGGAGATATCCAAAGCAACTCAGTGAGACCCTAAATAAAACTTTAAAGGGCCTGGGGATGTGGCTTGGTGGTTGAGTGCCCCTTGGATAAATCTCTGGTACCAAAAATTTAAAAACCTATCCTATATTATGCTAATTGAGGTATTGTTGAATTTCAATAAAAACTGGTCTTTAAAGAGAAGGATTTCTCAGCTAATCATTATCATATTTGGAGTTGATAAAAACTCATATATACATACCATCAGGATCAGAATAAAGAAATGCCATTATCTTGATTATGTGGTATATTTCAAGATAATCTTTTTTGGGGGGAGGGGATACCAGGTATTAAACTCAGGGGCACTTCCCCACTGAGCCACATCCCCAGTCCTATTTTGTATTTTAATTTAGAGACAGGGTCTTACTGAGTTGCTTAGCACCTCACTTTTGCTAAGGCTTGCTTTGATAATGGCAAAAAAAGAATGATGGAAAATGTTACACTATTTTTCATTTAGTTTTCTTTCTTTTTCAAGTCTATCATACTCTAGCAAAAAAAGCATATATGAGTGAACTTTTTCCCAAAAAAATGTGAAGTCAGGATGCCACAGTCTGGCTGGGCACAAATCACCGAGCCGCCACAGCCACAAAGCACTTGTATATCAAACAGGAAGCTTTATTGCCCAAACTCCACCAGCACTCCAGGCACACTCCCCGCTTTCTCTTCCAGCTCTCCACCGGGCTCTGCCCCAACTCTCTGGGAACCCCACGACAACTCAACTCCAATGTAATGGGTGCCTGAGGCAGCAAGAGCTGCCCTATTGCCGGACAGCAAAGGTCTAATATACAACTGAATACACAGCTTAACTAACCATTATCATCTCAATGGCTCACTGGCAGCACCTTTCAACCATTCCCTCTGGCAAAATGCCATGTGTCATTCCGACTAGGCTGTGGCCCTCAACATCAGGATATTAAAGAATGATATTGATTGTCCAAGATTTATTTTGATTTTAAAAATTAGAAATTATTTGCCATTGCAATAGACTAGAAATATGGAAACAAGTTTTGCATTGGGAACAGCTATCCAGATATGTATTGTGTGTGTGTTTGTGTGTGTGTGTGTATGTGTGTGTGTGTGTGTGTGTGTGTGTGTGTGAGAGAGAGAGAGAGAGAGAGAGAGAGAGGTCCACCTGTCTGTTATCATGTTTCTTTCTTTTTCTTTTTAACCTTTAAATTGTGTTCTAAAAAATCAAAATGTTCTACAAGAAGATTTTTATTTCTGTCGTTTGTACTGTATGATTCTGAAGAAACGAAAGTCCACACTTAAGCAAATCAACAAAGAAGAAATAAAAAATACAACAAAAAGTCTTACTACATTTCAATACCACATGCAAATAAACTGCATTTTTTCAGTTTTACATTGGGCTGTATTACTCACAACTTCATCAATGCACCAAAATATGGAAGGAAGTACTTACATTTAGATTGGATAAATAAAGTAGTGAATAAAAGCCTCCATAGTAACATTCAAATTGACCATGACTGTCAACTGTGACTTATTCAAAGGCTATAAATTACCCATATTCACATGCATCCTCAGAAAGATCCAAAAGAAACTGGACAGTTAGGAATGCTCCAAAGGTGGTACAATATCTTTCCTGCTTAGCCTTCAATGTCAAGGTCATAATTTTTGACCAAATGTTGTACTGATCAAATATTCACTATGTATTGAATGCCTAGCTCCTATTTAAGTAAATATTGGTGACACATCTGATATAATGAGTTAATATTGATACGAGTTTTCTCTCTTTGGTTGAAATACACACAATATTGTGATATGCACACATACATATATAGACACAAACAGGTCATTTGTATGCATACCTAACATACATAGATTGTGCTGTAATCACTCCTTGTAAATAAACCTTGGGATGGTCCAAGACTAGCAAGGAACATTGCAATTTTTATTGTCAGGGTTTTCTTTTAATTGGGAGAAATATTTTAATAGCAAATATGCTGGAAAAGAATATTTTAATACAGAAACATCATCACATATTTCACCTAAAGTCAAAGGGAAAATATGATTTAATTTTGAAATTTGCATTTTAAAGCAATATTTTTGGAACAAGTATCCATCATTTATTGGCAGTTAGTCTATGTTGTTATTACAGATAAATAATAGTTTTCCAGTACTATTCCTGGTTTAGTAACTGTTTTTTTGTGCATTTCTCATTAGAAGTGTTTGGGTTTTTTAAATTTTTTTTTTAGTTGTAGTTGGACACAATACCTTTATTTATTTATTTTTATGTGGTGCTGAGGATTGGACGCAGTGCCTCACACGTGCTGGGTGAGAACTCTACCACTGAGCCACAACCCCAGCCCCTAGAAGTATTTTAATATTGCTATTTTAGGTGAGATTATTTTTCTATTATTTTTAGCTGTCTATTGTTGGTATGAAGTAAAAGTATTCATGGGTATATTGAGCTTGAATCTATGTACTTTGATGAATTCTTCTATTAATTTGAATCCTTTGTTCATTGACTGTCTTTGAATTTTGAGGTTATCATATCACTTACAAATAATTAATATTTTTCCTCTCTTTCTTAATAGTTAACTCTCATGTTTTCTGCTGTATTATACATTATCTAAATTCACTCCAAATAGTTGAATGATAGCAGCAATGCATGCTTATATTGTTTGGGATACAATGGAATTTCCATTACATCTCACATGTATTTAAATTTGTTATATTCTCAATAACAGAGTTTATCATGATAAATATTTGTCTACATAAGAGATATTTTAGTAGATATTTACCAAATATGTACAATAAAGTAGTCCTTTGATTAGCCTACAATTTTTTAAAACAATTTTTTAGATGTTGATGAACCTTTATTTATTTATTTATATGTGGTACAATGCTCTACTACTGAGCCACAAATCCAGTCCCTGATTAGCCTATAATTTTAAAATTAATACTTGTAAAAATATTTTTATAACAAAAAACAAGATTTCCAATAGGAAGTAAAAATGAGCGTTTTTGACTATCATGAAAATTGAAAAAAAATGGAACTTATATCTGTGGTTTGAAGTTTCAGGAAACTAGGAACTACAGAAATGATAATTTTTAATTAATGATTTGAATGAAAACAAATGAGTTTTAAATTAATATTTTTAAATACACACTTGCATTTGTTAAAATAACTCCAAAGTAAATGTGTACTTAATTTTTATGAGTAGGACATATTTCAGGATGTTTTAAGCAGGAACAAAACCAATATTTATTTTTGGCACCAAAAAAGCCTAAAGAGTACAAACATGTATCATGAATATTGAATTGGGATCTTTGGGATTATAACACAGAGATTCAAAAGACTGAAGTACAGAATTATTAAAATTGAAGTAGTACATGAGATATGAAGGCAAAGAACTGACTTTAACCCTGGTTCTGTTTTTAACTATCTATATGTTTGTGGATTCATAATTTATTTTTCATGAACTATAATTAGTCTATGTGAAATAAGAAGTAAATGATATGTTTCTATTTTTTCATCAAGAATGTTTCTGTTTTATTTATTTTGTCCATACCCCAGTGGCTATTATCAATATTCTATCATGAATTAAAGTATTAATAGAGGAAAAACAATAATTGTTCTCTGATATCCTTGACTACCTAATCTTTAATTTGTTTTCTGGAGTGTCTACATAAGCCTTTATAGAAATGATCAGTTGGTTTATTTAAATCAAATTGTGATGATTAACTGGACTATTGATTATGTGAAAATATTGGTTAAAATCTAAGCAAAAATAATGGAATAAATTTATAATACAGATCTACACATAATCAGATCAAAATGATGCTCTTACTTTAAAAATAATTTTAAAAAAGAAGTCAATAAATTAATATATGTCAAAAATATCTCCAATCTGGTGGAGTATTTGAAGTTATAAGTAGATTCACACAGAAATTTCTATACACAAATTTACATACTAAAATTTCTGTACATACATATACTACATGTATACACAATATTCATTCCCTGTCCATTACTTAAAAATATCTTAGACTAGGAAGATTATTTTTCAAGTTACTAGTTTTTTTGTTTGTTTTCTTTATTCATAATAAATTTTAGTTTGGTTACTTAAGCTAATTTTTCCCTTAATAAAATTTACATCCAATTACACACATGGACACTGGTGAAGTCTCCCACTGTACGGCTCAGAAAGAAAAAGAGGGGGCTCCCAAGTGCCGCCTGACCTTTTCGATGTCAGGCCAACTCCAGACTAGAGATGCTGTACCTTGTATTATAAAAGAACAGGTCAATGCCAAGAGGAATCCCAAAACAAACAACCAAACTGGATTTTAGCTCTGCGGCACAGACCTCGGCGCATTGCAGTTCCGATCCTGCTCCAGTATAGACCTCCGTCCTGTCTTCCTGTAATTCCTCTCTGTTCTATCTGAACATTTTAATCAAAATAAGAGTGATTTCAGTCACTTTTCTTATTAAAACTGCCAGAAAGACACACACAGTTACATCTTCTCATATCATGTGTGCACAGATGCACAAAAAACACCGACATGGATTTTACTCAATGATCAAGGTCAGAATGAGGGATATATTTATAATCAAGTTGAAAAATCCGAAGGTGTCCACTTAAACATCTTGGTATGTTATATCCAAATGTTCACTCTTTACCACGGAAAAAGGAAATTTTATCCAGAAAACGTTAAGGTCTTAAGAAATAAATACTCACATTTTTCTTCCATGTATACAAGGTGGGTTTTTGGGTTTGCTTTGGTTTGTTTTGTTTTTGTGGTACTGGGGATGGGACTCAACAAGTTAATGTTAATCTTATACTTGACCCATTTTATTAATGTATTTAGATGTTGGCAACTCTGTGAAGTTGTGATGTTGAAGCAGAAAGAAGGGATAAGCCTACCAGAAAAGAAAGGAGAAGAGGAAACAAAATAAAGGGGAGGGGCCATTCTTAATGCCTTAAAATTACAGGAGATATTACTTCTTTGATCAGGAAGTTTTGAAAAGTATATTTTCTGCCAAAGAAAGAAAGAACCCCCCCACACACACACACACACATACCACACAGAGAGAGAGAGAGAGAGAGAGAGAGAGAGAGAGAGAGAGAGAGAGAGAAAATAAAGCAACTTGAAAGATAAGAGTGGTGAATACAAGAAAGGATTCTGCAAAGTTTCTCTAAATATTCTGGATAATATTATCCATCCAGATTTTCAAACCATATTCTAAAACATAACCTTTAATTAGTTACTGAAAAAAACAAGTGCTTTAAAACATTTATTAGAAGTTGCAGGAGCTGCAAATGAAAGTCTGAATCTGTTTATTCTGAAGAGGGAGTCAGGTGGGATGCCTTCTGTTTGCAGAGAGGGCCATTTGCACAGTTTTTCCCCCCTTCCAGAAACCAACTAAGAATGATGCGTGCACATAAGCCAGCAATGGTGGACCTAGGAACACAACAGAGATATTCAAACCTGGTGATGAACATAGACTAACAACTTCAGGGTGAAAGATACTTTGATTCCTAAATTATTTCTGGATTTCAGAGGAAACTACCATCTTGGTCAAACTGCCTATGAGGGGACCCTGCTAACAGCCAAGAGGGACGGGGTAATGTCATTGGCCTGGGAAAGGCTGAAGTCCATGAGAATGGGTTGGATTCAGAGGACAGGTCTCTATGTAACTTCAGGTCTCTAACATGAACTCTTCACAAGCTTTGACACACTTTGGACTAGGTTTCTATAAAATTTCCACCTCTGAGTCCCCTTCTCGGGACCAAGGTGGCAGTGCACCCCCAAATTATGTCACAAATGCCTAGCCCTGAACTCTTGAGGCAGAGTGAGTAAGGGATTCTGGTGAGGTGAATCCTTTTAATCCATAAACAGATTCTCTACTTCCAGACCTGGCTGATCCTCAGGGTTACCTAGGACAGAGGTGGGAAAGGAAGGCAGCTTTTAAATGTGGGCTGTGAGGGGCCTATCTGATTTAGGAATCAGAAATTCCTATTTAACTCCCAAATTGGCATTCTGTAAGATGAGAGGCAAGGCGAATCTGATCACCAGGCAGCCACGAACATGGGTGGGAGCGGGAGTAAGGGTCCACTGATCCAGAGGCATGGGTGCATCTCCTGCAGCTCAGTAAGGGGGCAGGGATCTGCAGCAGTTTAGCCAGACTACCACGCTGCAGGACTGAGGTCTTTGAATCTCCTGGCCCAGAGCCAAAAGTAGCTGCTGCCTGCAATTGCTCTTGTGCTGTTGCCCCAGGACACTGGGCCAGAGATCAAGTACCTTGATTCTAGGTAGCACATCCCTAGGTCCATCTTCATCTCTGGGCCAAGGATACCTGTTATCTGCCCTTGAAATGCTGTGTGCTTAGCATGGCGTGTTTGAAACTTGAGCGTGCACAGAAATCTCCTGTAGTGTTGGTTAAAATACAGATTTCTGGGTCCCATTACAGAGTTCAAGATCAGTAGAACTAGAGTGGGACCCAGTGATCAACTTTTCAGGTGCTGCTGCTGCACACTTAGAGAACCATTGCTTTAGTCTGCTTTTTCTCATCTACTTATCTTATTTTATTTGTTATTTGTTCTTTTTCGATATACATGCCAGTTGAGCGTATTTTGACATATTATATATACATAGAGTATAACTTATTCTAATTAGGATCCCATTCTTGTACATGATCTCAGTCTTTCTTTGATTAGGAGGGAAAAGATATTGTAGTATCTAGGGCATATGACATGGGATGATATGGCTGACAGGTTGAGGCCCAGGAGTGCTGTAAGAGAAACAAAAAGGCTATGGAAAGGTGAGGTTTAATGTGTTAGTCAGCTTTCTGTTGCTGTAACAAAAGAGCTGAAGAAAACAACCTAAAAAAAGAAAGATATTTTGGCTCATGATTTCAGAGCTTTCAGTCTGCTTAGTTACCTCCCTTGTTTTGGGGCCTGAGGCAGGGCAGTACATCATGGCAGAAAGGTGTGGTAGAGTAAAGCTGCTCACCTCATGGCAGCCAGGAAGCAGCAAGAGAACTGAAAAAAAGGGAGTGTAGGACAAATGTAATCCCCACAGGCATGCCCCAAAAGACCTACTCCCTTGAAGTATGTCCCGCTTCCAACAGTTTCCACCACCTTCTAATAGTCCATTTAGCTACAAATTCATAAAAGTATTAATTGATCCAAGGCTCTCATTACCACATCACTTTGTAAAAGCTTCTCCTCTGAACGCAGTTGCCTTGGGAATCAAGCTTTCAACACATGAGCCTTCGGACACATTCCAGCTACACACTGTAACAGTCAGCTTGAGTAGTTACTGCTAACTCCTTATTTGAAGAAGCAGAGGCTAGAGGATCTATGTTCTTTCTTGCCCAAAGGGTACGTGGGGTATTTAAAAATTGTCCTTTCCTTTCCCAAATCTCACCAGAAGAATGACAGTTTTTCTTAAGTCCCTCAGAAACAAAAGACCTAATTATTCACTAATCCACACTGGCACCATTAAGACACTCCAGAGACCAGCCCAAGAATAAAGGTTTTTCTTCAGACAATTATTTGTTATTGCTGAATCAAAGTGCCATCTCTACTCAATCTATACTACACACACACACACACACACACACACACACACACACACACACATTGAGCACCTGTTTTATACTTCATTTGGTTCCAGGAACTGTGCATAAAACATAATCATTCCTGCTGAAGAGCAGATGATTAAGAAAAAAATTAAAGGGAGGTAATTACTATGTAGAAAAACAAAACAGAAGGTGAAAGAAGGTATGGCAGTTGAGCTACAATTTTAAACAAAGTCATTACACAAGATGTCATTAGAAAACAAAGACTTGAAACAAAAAATTTAAGCTTGGTATAGCTAGAGGAAGAGTGTATTAATTTCAGGGAAATCAAATGCAAATACTTAAAGGTAGGGTGTTTACCAGATGTATTCACTGAACAGAAGGAGGTCATGTGACTGGAAATTAGTGGTAGGTTGTTATAGTTTCAATTTGCAATGTCTTCCAAAACTTCTGTGGCGAAAGCTTGGTCCTCAATGTAGCAGTGTCCAGAGGTGGGGCTTTTGGCAAGTGACTGAATCATGAGGGCTCTCTCCTGGTCAATGTATTAATCTACTAATAGATGAATAAACTAGTAGGTGGAGGTGGAACTGTAGGCAGTAGGGCATGGTGGGAGGAAGTAGCTCACTGGGGGTATGGCCTCGGGGATTGTTAGGTTCAGATATGAGATATCCCCCCAAAGCTTCTGTTAATGACGGACTATTTTGAGGTGAGATGATTGTAAGTCCTAAAAAGTCCTAACCTAATCTGTTCCATTCTAGTTTGAATAGGCTGACGGGGTGGTAATTTTTGGCAGGTGTTGTGTGATAACTGCAGGAAGTGGATGTCCTAGAAGAGTTGTTCTTCTTGTGATCCCTTCTTCTGTTTCTCTCTTATTCTCCCTCTGCCCCCATTTCCTTGCTGCAATGAGAGGAACAGCTTTCCTTTGCTAGACCCTTCCTCCATGCTGGGCAGCCTCACCCTGGGTCCGGAGCAGCGGAGTTAGCTCTCCATGGACTGAGACTGCTGAAACTGTAAGCCCCAAATAAACTTTTCTTCTCTAAGTTGTTCTTATTGGGTATTTTGGTCACCATTACAGAAATGCTAACTAAAACAGGGACTCTGTCTTGTGCTGGAATGCTTTTTCTCTCTCTTCCTGGCTACCATGAGCTGAGTAGCTTTCTTCCCACCATCTCCTTTTGCCCTGATGTTTTGCCTCGCCTTGAGCCCAAAGCAATGAAGTCAGTCAGTCATGAACTGAAAAGTTGTGAGCCAACATAAATCTTTTCTCCTATAAGTTGTTTATGTTGGATATCTTGGTCACAATGACAAAAATCTGGCTAAAACACGGGTAAGGTCATAGAGATAAATGGAAAGAGGGTTCATAGCTCATTGTATTTATTTATTTATACTATGAATGAGAACAAAGCTAGGGGAGCTTCGAAAGAGATTCAGAATGATGATCAAAAATACATTTTAGAAGTTTCACTCTGATTGCTATATGAAAAACATACTTGCTTTATGTTAAACCACTCTGTGGAATATTTTTGTAAACCAATATAGTTACACACACAAGTTCAATGACCAAAGGAAAAAAAAATCTCCGTGAAACTATAGATAATTTGTGCTGGAGATACTAGTTCAATCATCAATTACTCTTCAGAGTGAATTGTCTTTAAGTCAACAGGTTACCAGTTCTACAAGTCCCAGGGAATTGAGTTAAAGAAAAGAAATTTCCTTGATTCCAAATATGAGAATGTACCCTGTTTGGGTTCTCAGAGTGGTAGTAAATCACAACTAGTAGTTTATAAACAACCGTGCCAGTGCATTTATAATTCTGGTACCATAATGCCAAACAGGGATAGCCACTCGTTAGTCCTCTTTTCTGTGTATTGTGGAACATCATGCTTCTGTAAATCCCCAAATTCTTTCCAATGTTTCCAAATTCTTGAAAAATATTAGGTGGATAAAGACTAAAATTCAACACCTGCACAGACAAGGTCCTTGAGATATTAATGGGAGAAGATATTGAAATACAGGTGTTGTTTGAATTGATAGTACAGTAAATTCAGGTTATTATAGTCAATCTAGAACTTATAAACTAGATTTATGTCTATTTTTTAGTAACTTAGGTGTGTGAACTGGGGCAAATCACCTTCTGAAGCCTTATTGTCTCATCTGAAAATTAAAGTTATGATGATGATTCTATTTGAAATGCATTTAAAAATTCATTATTATCTGATAAATACTATAAACATTATAAAGAAGTAGGGAAATAGTCTATCAAATTTTAATTTTTTTATTAAACCTTTGTTTCTAGTAAAGGGAATAATATTAACTAATCTTTCTCTGTATTGATGTTTATTGCCTTGGTAAAATTAGAAATAAGAAATAATGAAAAAGAATAGAGGCAGGAGGAAAGATAAGAAAAATTGTGTGATTGCCATATCTGTGTGAATGATTTAGGTCCTGGTTACTAGCAGAAGAGCTGTTTCCTAAACTTCAAAATTTCTTTTAAGAACTCCTGCTGCATCTCTGGCACATAAAATCAGGGGAAGAAATATATATTTCTGGTTTATAAAGTAAAACCTGAGAACTAGTGACTTGATGTGTGTGTTCTGGGCAGCAGATTTCTTTATAGCTGGACAATATACTACTTGGATCACTAAGAGTGATGCTATACATACAGTACAAGGGTTTTGTTTATCATCATACTATTTCAACCCTTCATCCTCCACTCTCGAAACATATGATATTGCTTAAATGCCTGGCAACTTCCCTTTTTTTTCATATCTTTCTTCCTGTTTCTACGTTTATGGATTTTCTATTCACTAGAGACATTCAAACAATTCTGGTTATTGCTGTGTAAAAACCACCCCACACTTGGTGATTTAAAGTGTCATTAATTTATGCTCATGGATTCTGTGGGTCAGAATTCCAGGCACAGCTGGGACATCTTGTCTTGTGAAGTCTTCATGGCTGCTTCATGAAGTCCAGGGTACTAGTTGGGGCGATGTGAATGACTGGGGTGTCTCAAATGGCTGAAGGTTGGAATCCTCAGATTCCCGTGACAGGCAGTAAAGCTGGCCTCTTTTGAGATTGTTGACCTATACAAAAACCTTTTAGATGGCTTCATGTTTTTGGTAGCATAGCAACTATATTAAAAGAGTGAGATAGTGTAGCGTAAATTTCCAAAGGACTAGAAGGAAGTTTCATTGATTTTTAATGACTTAATCACAGAAGTCATGATCTTTCTCTGGTGGTTGAAGCAGTCAAACATGCATCTAGAGAATTCATGGTGATAAACCTTGCCTCCTAATGAGAAAAGTGTCAAAAACTTTATAATCATTTAAAATAGTTCCACATACACTAAGTATAAGTGTTCACGTAGCACACAGACTAACTGCTAAATATATTAGTGAGAATGTTTATTTTGTTCCTTGTCGGGTACTTTCCTATTATCCATTCTCTTCAACAAACAGTCCAAATGCTTCAGGCATTGTAGGTCAATATATTTCAGCAGAGGGAAATCTAGGTTTAAGTCAAATAGTGTATGGTATTATTCTGGACACAGGATTGGTCCTGGAAAGAGTATGTATAACAATTGATATCACTGGATGCACTGTCAGAGTCTTTTGAGAAGTTAAATTGTAATTCTTTTGAGATAGGCTCTCACTATATTGTGATATTCCTGCCTTGCCTCTAAATTGTGATATTCCTGATTTGCCTCAAATGTCTGGGATTATAGGCCTGTGCCACTGCACCTGGACTATCTGCTATGATAACACTGTGAGAAAGCAGTATGGGGAACTAAGCAGAGCAAAGAAGTTCACAGACAGGTGGAGTTGGAGCCTTGGTTGAACCATGTCTCCTCTGAGTCCTCTTGTATGTCTCACTTCCATTGCACCATTACACCATAAATTTAATTCATTGCATTGACCTGGATTTCATGTGTTTTTTTTTTGTTGTTGTTTATAACTTGAGTTCAGAAGCATCAGTAATGATTTTCTGTCTATATAAGGGAGAAAATAAATATTAAAAAAAATTAATCCCAAATCCTCTTAATAAGTTTCATCAGTTAATCCTTCTATGCATTTATTGGTAAATTCTTTAAATTTGTGTGGTTCTAAAACTGTTTTAGCTGGAGAATGATGGAAACTGACCAATAAAAACAAACAATCTAAATCATTACTCAAACATGATTAATAATTGATCCTTTGGCTCATTTAAATCATTTTTAATTTTCAAATGTCTTCTATGTGCTTCTGTTGAGAATATAATTGAGATACACAAGATTCATATGCTATAAATGAGTTTATGACTTCCTTTTCAGCCTTCATGATCCAGATAAAACATGCCTTCAGTTCCTTTTTAAAGCTCCCTGACACTGTGTGGATACTTCTACCACACAATCCACACTGCTGTGTGTATGTCTAGAGTTTTCTTTTCTTCCTATATATTGGAGATGCTCAGAAGATCACAGAATCAAGGAATGACTACCTAGATAGAAATCAGAGTAAAGAACATGAAAAATAGTTGATGAGTAACTTTATCAGACTCTTGAATACCTTATAGAGGGTGACTTTTTTAAGTTAATCTGGTAGTCATAATTTTGGTACCCTATTATATAGCAGAATTAAGAATTTTATCCATAATGATTGCTTAATTATGTACACTTGAAATATGTGAGGCTTAATTAATGATTGTTGATATTAAATCATCCAGATAAAATACATGAGCTTCCAAATATATGCTAATGCTATGCATAG
Source organism: Urocitellus parryii (assembly GCF_045843805.1). Classification (NCBI taxonomy): domain Eukaryota; kingdom Metazoa; phylum Chordata; class Mammalia; order Rodentia; family Sciuridae; genus Urocitellus; species Urocitellus parryii. The sequence continues at coordinate 4,445,410 of NW_027554016.1, read as the reverse complement.
GTACATTATTAGTATAAGCAATTTATTATTTTTCTTGACTTATTTTTCCAAAGCACCTCAAAATTCAAATGGCAAAAATATTATTATAAATGTATTAGCAAATTTAAGAAAAACAATGCAAAAAATGCTAAAACTTCTCCAAAACATTTCACTTTTCATGGAAATAGGGATGAGCTGGACCAATGGGATTGCTGGGTCAGGTAAAGCAATGAAAAATTCTGATCCGAGAAGCAATTTCTATGACCTTGAATAACTTCTTGAGTTCTTCTATTATAAATGATGCTGAGTAGCACTTGAAAAGTTAAGTTTTGTTAAATTAAATTGTTAAGTTCTTTTAATATTGAAAATGTTAATATGGGATGATTGTATATATTATATGCAATTCTTAGAAATTTACATTCACAATTTCTTATTTTTAAAAGTGGTCTTTGCATGCCTAAATAATATTTTAAGATTTACATATATTTTACAGTCAATGGCACTTTTAAATATTTACAAAGACCACTTTTAGCACCCCTACACCCACATACAGATACCATTCTTGTATTCTACTTAAGAATGGAATTTGGGTATTGTTTTAATGTTTATTCATGTTTATTAACTTGGTCTCGAGGATTGTTTTAAATTCTGAAAGGGCACTAGAGTTGAGTAAGATTCATTTACAATACTCTATTTTTATCTCCCTATTGTGAATTTCAGCAAGTTTCCTAGTCTTGGTTTCCTTGTCAAAGGAAGTGAACTACACATTTCATACCAATTTTGGCCAAAATTCAGTTTGACTATATGTTGAAATCCTAGCAGGTACATAATAATGACTTAATTTTTTGGGTATCCACTTATTCACAATTTACTTCTTACGATATTCCCCACAGTAGCTATTCTGAATGGTTTCCACTTCCCAAGCCCTTACTGACATGTTGCATAATTTTTTCTTGTAAGTTCAAAAGCAAAATGTATGTAAAGAACCATTAACTTTATCATTGCCACCCAAATCACAGAGACACACATAAACATTCATTTCCATACACACAAGGAAGATTCATTTTAGAAATGATGTATGAGTGTCCTCTACAGAGGACAGGTAGATAATGTGCTGAATATATACTATCTAATCTTATTGTGGAAAACACTAAGTAGAGTATTAAATAGGCATTTAACATAAAACTCAGGTTTATATTAGATTTGGTTTAAAACCATGCCGCTTCCCTGTGTTCAGAGTTGTTCTAGCCGGCAGCCAGGGCAAATATTTCTACAGGGCTCCTATCTATAGTAACAATTTAAGTCACCCCAAATCAGATGACAGTGCTATTCTGGCAGCATAACCCCACTCAATTTTATGAAAAATAAGTAAGTCAGCCAGTGTGAGCAATCTGCCAACAAAGCTACTTTCCTGGAACCAGGGAGCCAGCTCCAGGGCCCCAGGAGGACTCCCTAGGCTCTAATTCTGAAACTACCAGATGTCAACTCCAAGGTACACATTGGTCCCTATGTAGGCTCTAAAACTCAGTTCTGATGACACTGCCTGCCCTGGCCAGTTGCATGCAACAGAGAAGGACTTAAGTTCCAAACAAGGCTCTCCAAAGTGTAGAAGACCCCTAAAGTGCAGGTCAGAGAAAATGTCCCACTTGTCCAGGTTACTTTTGTTAATTTCTGAACTAAGAAAGTTATAGAAATCACTTGACCTAGAAGCACTGAAAGTTCTGTTTTACTCAGAATCAAAACCCTCAGTTTCTCCCAAAAGAATTTTTAATAACTCAAAGATTAACTTGCACAGAGAGCTGGTGATTACGCCAAAGACCTGTCTTACTATTTTCAACCTGTTGTTACAAATTACTATAGATAATGTGGCTTGATAAATAACAAATCTAACAGTTCTAGAGGCTAGAAGTTCAAGATCAAGGTGGAAGTCTACTAGGTCTTAGTGCACTGACTTCTCCTGTATCATGGCAGAAAAAAGAAAGAGCGTTCCAGGGTCCCCTTTTATAAGGACACCAGTCCCATTCATGAAGGCTCCACCCTCAAGACCTCTTTAGTTCCCAAAGGCCCCAATTCATAAGGCCATTACATTGGAGATTAGTAGTTAAACATTTGGGAAGACAAACATTAAGTTTGCTCGAGTACCCAATTCATGTAAATTTTATGAGCACAATTTAAGGGAATAAGCTCATATACATGTTACATTTCATTAAATTTAATACTCCATTAAATTAACAGGTTTGTTTTATGAGATTCTGTGAAAATGCTACCAACTTTTGTTACAATATAATGCCTCAATGATAGTCTTAGACAACAAATGAATTGGTTACGCCATCCTCAACATTGCTTGGTATTTCTTTCATTTTATTCCAAGGGATTTGGTAATTTAGCCTGCCTTCATCCACTATGTGTGTGTGTGTGTGTGTGTGTGTGTGTGTGTGTTTGTGTGTGTGTGTGTGTGTATGTGTGAGAGAGAGAGAGAGGGAGGGAGGGAGGGAGAGAGAGAGCACATGTGTTAGAAGTTACTTTATTGATTGTGAACACTTATTTTTCTTATGTATAGTAAAGCTTTTCTCTTTATCAGAAAATGGAAAATTGCAGCTATTTTTCTAAGGATCCTCTTTGTGTCTGTTTTCATATCCTTTATTTTGTTGTATTTTAATGCTGATACTGTAAAAATTTTTAGAAGGTTAAATGGCAGTTAAAATTCAACACATATACTACCAATAATTGATAATTTGTCATAACTCCACCAATGTGAAAGTAATTTGAGTAATTGTGACTAATTTCATTTAGGGTATTAGGAAAGAATATTTACCTTAAATTTGGAAAATGGTAAGCTGAGGATTATTTGATTTTTGATACCAATTTGAAGCATTTTTCTGACAATCCTATTCATAGGAGCTGCCACTGAGGACTCACAGTGGCTGTCATTTCTCTTTGAGCTCAGACTCACCTCCTCTTGGCAACTTCCCAGCTCAAATGCCTGCCAGATGCTGCCTCCTTTCTGCTTCATCTTTTCTGCTCCCACTTGGTCGACTCACTATAGTGTTTGGAAGTTAGGTCCCTTACCCAACGAGCAACCTGCAACTAATAAGGAACAGGAACCAAATGATAATGACCCAGGTTCCTGTCCTTCTGTGCAAGGTTCTGGGAGGCATTTTGAATTCTTCTCAGAAGAACCAGTGAAGCCCTCCAGTGGAGGTATTTTCACATCCTTTCAAGGACTTACATAAACTTTTTCTTCTTTTATTCACCTCTCACTTCCACTTCCTGGGATTGTATCCCAAATATATTCTTCACATCCAAGTCTTTGTCTCAGACTCTGTTTCTGGAGAAACATGGACTAGAGTAAGTCACTGACCTCTTCATCTTCATGGATGAGTGTAAATTCTCCAAGGATTTTTTTGATTAATATTTTGCAAATAATAAATGTGATTCATGTAGCCCTGAGGGTAGTGGTTATTTAGCCTAAAGAAAAAGAATGGTTTTAGGGTTCTCTAGCCCAGTAGAGATAATAATATCATGTTTGCATTGTCCTAAAGAAAGTTAACTAAGCAATCATATGTAAGTTCCTTCTGCAGTTGCTTGCTCTTCAACTGCTCTTGTCTTCTTGCAGTTTTCCTTATTAATGAGGCAAATAAAAGTTTGACACATGTTCACTATCTGTTTTTATGAGACCTAATTTTTTTAATGGCAAGCAGTGAAAACTACATCATGAATGTCACCTGGCTGAAGTGATTGTTTAAGATACTGCAGCTGTAGGATGCATTCCAGTTTCAGACATACAACAATGATTTGTTAGGATAATGGCTTCCAAACTATTTTTAATGTAAAGGGGTTTATCTTCAAAATGCAAATGATTTTACTTTAGAGTTTTCCAAACTGCAGTGGTAGCTCTCATCCTCTTCTCCAATCCACACACTGCCCAAACGTGGCGTGCAGTTGAGGAGGCATAGCAGTACCTTGAAAGGCTCTGAGGAAGTCCCAAGTCTCTAGAGCCCCAGATATCTAAATCCTGGGTCTCTGGAGTCCCAACATGGCATGGAAGAGTGTAAAAACTTTCCTCCCAGCTTGCTACTCAACCTACCTCAAAGGACTCAGAAGTGTCTAGGGAGGGTCATTGGATAAGAAAATCAAGGCTGGAAACCAGAGGCTACACATCAAGGGTTCAACAAATGGAGATCACCAGAAATTTTGGCAATAGCAATACCCCAAGCCCCCTGTCTCCCACGTCCCTGTGCTTTCTACACATGGAGTCAGCCTCTGGAATGTAGATGCCACCTTGCAAAGGTGGAAATTAGACTATATCTGAAATGAAAGCAAGCCAGATATGACCTAAATCTCCTGGAATTAGGATTACATTTTCTGCCTCTAGGCAGAACAGCAGCCCAATATACCAAATCTATATATGGAGAGTTCAAGTGACATGTTTGCATCCCTGAGTTGTGAAAAGAGTGCTGGAAACATCATTATCACCACCCCTTGTATGGCCCTTGAATTCAGAAGCAAGCAGACAAACAATAACACCAAGAATTTATTCCACAATTAGGTATTTCACAGTGAATTTTACTTACCGGAAACTGACCACCCTCATCCTTATACCACACTTATTCTTTTACGTTCATGCAAATATTTAAGAACAAACTATGTATGAAAATGGGGTTGCATGTGTAATGAATTTCAGTCCATGAATATAAGATCTTGTATTGTTTGTGGAGTTTACAAAGTCCATACCATATACATTAACTCACTAAATCATGACAATAGCTCCATGAGGTAGGTATTACTGAATTTATAGGTGAGGTACCTGAGACTTAGAGGTTAAGTAACATGTCCAAGGAAACACAGTCAAGAAAAAACTGGGACTAAAATTCAGGGCCTTGATACACATAATTTGCATGTGTATTGCATACTATAAAAAAAGAAAGGCTTAACTAGTCTGCCCATCAAGGAAAAGAAAAAATTAGGCCATTAAACATGACTCTTCATTGTTTTCCTTCAGAAAGCTTGGAAACTGACTTGACCTGTGGACCTATTCATCTATAAATGGATGCTGGCAATTTGAAATTTCACTGCTTTTTCAGTTTTTTACTGATTTTCAAATTCTGATACACATAAAATTTAGGTAGGAGAACAATATATATGTCATAGCAAAAGAACCTTCCACAGTTTCTTTTGCTTTTATCATTTCCAAGACATGATACCCATCTCATCCATCTAAAGTTGAATGCTTAAAAATGCTGACTTTATCGAATCATAATGTGCAACCTGGTATATGGTTTCTTAAAATGTCACATGAATTTGTAACAAGAAAAAAGATAGTTACTAATGAGCAATTTGGATTCTTTTGGTCAACAGAATGTAGGCAGTTCAAACTTTACAAATCAGGTTTATCATAGTTGAATTCTGATTATTTTAGAAATAGGGTTACTGAAATTCAGATGCACATACATAAACAAATACAGCAAACCCTTAAGAGTTACTCTTTTACCAAATAGTTAACTTCAAGCTCAGATTCATCTCACATTTTTCATATCAGAGAAATTAAATGGGAATTTTTCCTTATAAGTAAAACCTGGATGTCCATAAAACTAATTGAGAATTTTTACTCATTTGATAATATAGTGGTGAAATGTTCAGACAAAACGACTTTGTGATTAAATGAAGTAAATTTGATCAGCACACAATGGAAAAAAATCAACACAAGAAAGAATGATGTATTTGAGAACATTTTTAATAAATAATGTGACAAAATTACTTTTCTGATTATTGGATTTTCAGTATGCAAAATTATGGCTAAAAATAAGAGGCTTCTTACATGAACATAATGAAAACATTAATCACATGGGTTGTTCCCTTAGTACTGCACACGCTTTCTATGAAACTTTCTCAAATAATCTAAGTGAGCACTTTTCATTTTTGGTGAATACCAGCCATTGTTTGTGGTTCAGTTTTGTTTTGCTTTGTTTTTCCAGTGGGGTCAGGCCTGATACCTGTATATGAATAAATGTACATTTTTTTCTTCAAATAGCACCAATTATAAAGTCAATGAATTTCATATAATGACAAAAAAAGATCATAAAAATCTACAGTCAGAGGGCATCGTTTGGCAATTCAAAGCAGTAATGCCCTATTTGAGCTTATAATGAAAGCTTGTAGGATTCTACATTGGCCACAACAAACTTAAACCATTTTTTTTTCTTTAAATCTAGGAAAAGTAAGAACCTCTAGTTCATGGCCCACGATAAAGTATGCACGTGACTCCACCATCTCTTATCATTCAAATATTCCAAATACAAATATAGAGCATTAACGAAACAGGTTAAAAACGCTTCTCAACATTTTTTTTTTCAATAAGACAAAAAAGGTTAATAGTTACAATGTTTTACAAATAAAGTTTAGTGATTGTGCTTTTAAAACAAACAAAAAAAAAGATTAAAAACAGTGCATTACAAAAACAAAAATCAAATAAAATTCCTTAAGTGGCACTTCTGAAAGCTGAACTGACACTACCAGAAGAAATTTAGGCCAGTTAAGATAGGATGTCTTTACTCGATTGGTCATCAAAGGCATCCATTTGTTTCTAATGTGCATTTATAATTGCTTCTCGATTGAAAAATAGAACAAGGTTTTTGCTAGGCGTCCTTATGACAATGACTAGACAACCAGAGATCCAATTGGCTTAGCCCTCCTTATCAAAAAGTACATTTCCAATAAGAATATACTTCCATGGTTGAAATGAAGACAAAATAAAGTACCACCAGGGGTTGCAAAGAGTATATATTTACAATGTTTCTACCCCGTTCGAATTGTTTGTTGTTCTGCATTTGCTATATTTTTAGTTTCTCCCCACAAAGGGCGGTATGAAAGACTGATTTCAAAATCATGTTAAAATGAAATATGCTTTGATTTGCATTAGCAGTCGGTTATAGAAAGATTATACTTTGAGAGCCCTTGGCATGAGGTTGATAAATCAAGTTTGTATCTTCAATCAATATTTTGCTATAAGTTAGCTTGGTATATAAGCAGTGCAATGCCATATTTCAGGGGCAAAATGCAAAAGAACTGTTTGGTTCTTTCTTGAGGCTGATGACTGAAGCAAGAAGTTGATACACTTCTCTTGCTGGAAGTCAAGAGAAATGGTTCCAACATCGAGGGGAAGAGAAAGGTTCTTCCTAGGGTTAGGGATCAAAGAGCAACAATAAAAACCCAATAACTTTTTTTTTTAAAATGGTACCCCAATACGAGGAATAGAAACGACAATTTGTACATTCTGATTGCACTGAACATTTTATCTGGCGTCATGTGTCATCAGACAGGAGGCATCTTGACTGATAATTTTCACATTAGATCGCATAAGCCTCTCTGGTTGTCTTCAGCTTTCAGTTTCCTGTAAAAGAGGCAGTATTGTTAAACTTGAAGATAAATCACAAGAGTATTGACTCGTCTTGTTTTTTAGGCATTTATTCTTACAGTCTAATGGTTTTTTTTTTCACTCATTCACTGGCATAAGTTGAAAAGTACTCATGACAACTAATTCATCTATCAACTTTAGTTGTCTTGATAGCAAATCCAACAGTTCTCTAACAAGCACAAAACTGTTTTGCACTGTGCCTCAGTGTTGTGGGGGCAGAACACAGGGCTCTGCAGGAGAAGGAATATGCTGAGTTCTCCATCCCTCTCCATCTCAACTCAATCCTATAACTCTGCCTTTGTTGACTTTAAATATTAGAATTAACTATAATGATTTTTTATCCTCCAAGAGGGTTTTCCTATATAAAACAGGCAAATTTGACAAAAAAAATCTCCCCAAAGCATTTGCAGCAGGAAAGACTTTTTCCAAACTTCAAAATCAAAATACATTTGGCTTTAGACAGCATTCAATCAGACATGATTGGTTCTAATATTTTCTTCATTTATTATGAAGTTATAGTTTAATCCTCACCATCTATTTGAGGCTAAATATATTTGTAATAGGAAAAATTTATTCTGTGCTGATTTTTTATTAAATGTAGAAAACAATAATTTTTAAAAGGGAGGGGATTTTATAATATGACATGACTTGCAATTCTATCGTGCATCATAATTTATAGATTCCAATAAGGGAGGAAATATTTGAATATTTAAAAGAATGAAAGTGGAAGATATTATCCAGGGCTGGGGCTGTGGCTCAGTGGTAGAGGACTTGCCTCAAATGGGTAAGGCACTGGGTTCGGTCCTCAGCACCACATAAAAATAAATAAATAAATAAATGAGGATATTGTTTCCCATCTACAACTAAAATATATACATAATATATATATAAAGTTGTGTGTCCAAATCAGCTAAATTGATCCTGGTGATTGCTAGACTGACAGGTAACATGGGCTACGCACTCTCACATTATAAAACTCCATCACCTCACTGAGTTTTCATATAACAATAGGAATTACAGTATATCTAGATCTATAATTCTTATTTCCCATCATTATCTTTGCCATGTATATTTCTTATCTGAAAATATCTTCAAAGAAACTACTACTGACATTTAAAATTATAAAATACATTTCAAGAAAATCCTTATATGCTCAGAAGTTTAGTTTTTGACATCACAAACATTAGGGTATAGAGAAGTGTGTAATAAAAATAGTAATGTTTCTGCACACTGATGGATATTCCTAATTTTGAGGTTGACATATTAACTACAGTCTAATGAGGAAAAAAATTGGGAACAAAATAGAGATACCTCTAATTCTTCATTATTATCTTCTCCTCTTTCATATCCTCCAAGTACTTGCATTTCTGCAATATTTCTTCGACCTACATTTGCTTGTTCTCTTTGTCTGCTTCCTGATCCTCTTGATGACATTGAGCTTGAGGAACTGGGATCTCTGGGATTATTCAATGTTGGAAAAGTAGGTCTACAGTAAGGTAGAATATCCTCTGTGTAACAGAATATAATAAATGCATGTGAACACCACTGTGCACTTTCATTGTATAAAGCATCCCTCCTGTCTCAGTAATTCTGAATGGGGAATCATCAGTAACTCCAAAGAATAAATAAGGGTACTATAAAAGCATAATGCATAATGCACACTGGCTTTTGAAAATAAAAGTAGCAAGCCTTGTTTTCCTAGTAGTGGCTGGAGATTTGGATTGACTCCACTCCTAAGCTTATATCCACATCAGAATTCTCTTGGGACTGATAACACTTAAGGAAGTAAACCAAACCTGGAGTCGACTTGGTTTCCAATTCTATGTCATTCACCATGTGATCTCTGATCATTATTTAGGCTTTAGTTTCCATTTTTTTTTCCCAAAAAAGTGATAATAGACTCTACTTAGAGAAGCTCCTGGTGTTGATATAAATACAGATAAGATAGCGAAATATACATGTAAGCTGCAGAGTGTTCTTAAAAGGAATCAGCAGAAATGAAACCCAGTCTTCTAGAACTACTAAATCAGAGCCAAGCCTGGGTTTACTCCCCAGCCACAGAGGTAGTCAATGTGTATGTCTTATGGAACTCTGGACTTCAGAAGCCTGCCATTATTGCTGACTTTAAAACACAAGGCATGCTCGTCAATGTCTAGCTAGTATCTGAATTTCTATCTCCAGACTATTTTCAATTTACTGCCACTTTTATTGAAGATGCACCATTCAATTGGTCACATTTCTTTGTATCCTGTCCACTCTACCCTCTGAGCATGAAAGACATCAAAACCAATCTCTTCTACATGCTTCCCCCCACCCTGAAATGCTTCCTCTGCCATCCACATTGTCTGAAGAAACCCCACTTCTTCTGACATGCCCACTGGTACTCTTCCTAGAGGAAGGGTCAGGTTAGAAGACTTGCCGCTCACTCACAGCACCACTTCTAAATGATCACTCCTCCAATCTCGCACAAAATAACGTTGTCCTCCTCCAAGTCTGAGCCATCTATCATTCTACTTCATCCGCAGATGGGACTCATGGGGGTGTCCCAGACCATAAGGATGAACTCTCAGGCAACTTCTCTTCGGAGACTTGGTCACCTGAGGCCTTAGCCCTCTGTCCCTGTTTCAGAAACCTTTTTCTTTCTATTGATTCCAGTTTTACCTGATATATCTGTACCTATAATACATTAAAAATATTTTCTGCTAAAATTTTGCTTTACCCTCTTTTCTGTAGGAATCAATACCTTCTTTCTTCACTGCTCAGCTGAGCTTCTTGAAAAGCAATTTTGACTCAGTATTGGTAGTTACAACTCCCAATCACTCCGTCTCCCCTGAAATCTATTCATGCCCACATTACTACTGTAAAACTCAAAAAAAATGGATAATGCTAACCAAGTTTCATTCCTTAATCTCTGGACTTCTCACTGCCCTTATCATTTAAATGTTTCTATTCTCTTAGTTCCAGTACTCCTTCCTTCCTGACCAATTTTCTGGAGAATGCTTTTGATTTTAAGAAGTGCCTCTTGCATGCCAGCACCCTATAGTTCTCTTCTGTCAGCCCAGTGCCTCTTATTCAGATAGTATGCTATCTCTCCCATTCATCCTGGGTGATTTCTGTCACTCTTATAGATTGAACCTTTTCCAGAATATAATTGCCATGAGGACAGGTGTTTTTGTCAGCTTCACATATTGATATATTCCCCGTTTGACATAGGTCATTAATAAGTAGTTTCAAATGCATGAATGAGTGAGCACCTTTAACTGCTATTTTCATCATTAGGTAACATTCATTTATATTTTTGACTCCCAAATTATGTCCGAATCTTTGGGCCCCACAGCCAGCCTAACTGAACACCTCCTCAGATTCAGCATACAGACAATGATCTCATCCTGCCCATCTCCCTGAGATTTCATCCCCCTTTCTATTCTCTAGTACAACTACTGGTATCACTAATCACTAGGATATTCAAGGTAGAAAATTTGTATTGCCTGAGATTCTTTCAAAAACCTTCCTGTATGTCTTAAATGTACTTCCTCCATATATTTAAACATACAAAAAGTAAGGATGATTTTGACTCTAAGAGTTTCTTGAATTTTCCTAATAACTCATCAATTCTCCGATATCCTGGTTTAAATTCTCTGTATCTCTTGTGTGGGAATTGTACACATCTTCTAACACATCTCTGCCTCTACAGCAGTTACCATATCAACCAGCTTCTCTCAACATCCTTCCTCTTTCTATGATCTATGGGCGCCTATGATTTAAGCCTTCTTCACCTCAAGAGCTTCATCTTTGCACTTTTATTGATTGAATTTCCTACAATCTCCCCAATGGGACCATATAGCTTTAAACGCTGACTTTTCCATGTGAACAATCCACTTTCCTTGCCTGGCTAAATCCCACCCATGCTCAAACACTCAGTTTACATGTGTTAATTGTCCCTGTTTCAGACTTTCAAGTAGCATAATACCATGAAAAGTATACTGAATATAAAATAAAAATATTCATTTGACTGAGACTTTAGGGCTGCCTAGAGGCTCAATGGTCAGCAATGATGGCCCTAGGGAGGCTGCAGAAATTTAAAAATTAAATAAAAATATCCGTGAATTTATAGATTATCTGTCTCTCTCTTTCTGACTTCAGTTCCTTAGGGTCAAGGTTCATGCTTACACAAATCTCAGGACTTAGTACAATAATTAATAGCATAGTGGGCATTTGATAGATGCAGAAATAAATTGAACTCACAGAGGTAAATGCCAGCAAAAAGATCAGATGTTCAAGTCTCAAAAACCACTCTTCTTAATTAAAAAGTACCATACATTACACATGTAAATCAGCATGCCTCTTTCATTATAAATAATGTAAGTTGAATTATGAAGGTGAAAATTACAGCAAGCATAGAAATGATAATCTAATGACACATACAGAGGGCCATGGTTCAAAAAAAAAATCTGAAAAGCAGTATACTCAATACTTTTCATGAAACAGAAAGAATTTCTTGTTTCAAGATTAATGGTTCCAGAGCTGGGGTTATGGCTCATCCGTAGAAGGCTCTCCTAACACTTGTGAGGTGCTGGGTTTGATCCTCAGCACCACATAAAAATAAATAAATAATATAAAGGTATTGTGTCCAACTACAACTAAAAAATATACATATATATCTTAAAAAAAAGGTTAATGGTTCCAGTCTTAGTTCACTCATTAAATTTCTGAAGATCAATGTTTAAATTTTCTTTCTTTGTCCCACTTTTGTGACACCAAGATCCTTACCAGGCTTGTAAAGTTTCCTCCTGAGGAATCCCACCTACTTTGGAGAGAGAGATTGCTTCGAGCAGGAAATCGGTCTACAGTTTCTGGCAAGATATAAAATTCATAACTTACATCGTGACTTTTTATTGATGAATCAGTACTTGGAGCACTGTCACCATGAGCCAAAAGCTCAGGTCCAGATCCACTCAACTTAATTGATTTAAAAATAAGCAAGCACATTACTGAAATTTTGGGTTGTGGTGACGTCTCCAGGGGTTTGTGGTCCCAGAGTGGAGGTGACTGAAGAGCAAAACAGAACTCTCTACCTCACTTCTGAGTGCACACATGCAGTAGGAGTCCAGGTTTCAGTCCCTGAAAAAAGCCAAACTGCCCTCCATGTTGAAGGGAAGTTCACGACTGCCCAGATGCCCACAGTGGACAGAGCAACAGACGGATGTCAGAGCTTACCACGACATAATCTCTATAGGGAAGTACCCTCAGCTTTCCTGTCTACTACCCTCTCTCTTTCCTGACTCCTCCTTCAAGCGAATTTTGTTCTTGAATCTCTTCCTCTTAAATGGTTTCTTCTCCTTATTTATAAAGTACATGTTCAAATCCCTCATCCTCAAAGATTTCCACCAATTTGACTTTCCTGCCAACCCTACTGCAGCCCTTCCTTCTCTTCAACTCAATTTTCTGGAAAGAGGTTTTGCTCAACACCTCCCTTTCCAAATTTCCATTCACTTTTCAATCCTCTGAATTCTGGCTCCTATTTTGCATACTGCGCTGAAGAGTTTTGTTTGTTTTAATACTACTAGTACTCATGGGTGATGTATTAAAAAATCCTTTCCTCCTCCATTATTTCCAGTTTATTTTTTTGGGGGGGGATGGGCAATGCTGAAGGTCAACTCAAAGCCGCTCATATGTGTTAGCAAGCTCTCTACCCCTGAGCCACACCCCAACATTAGCACACTATGTTCAAAACCCTGGATAATTTTGATTATTATCTGTAGACAGGACAATCTCAGTTTCCTTTACAGAGCATGGATTCTCTGCCTACTTTCTAATTATAATCTTCTGTGGCTGGCGGTGACACTTTGGGACATCTCACTAGAAACTATTGTACTTGTCTCTTCCTATTACCACATTCACCAATCACCTCTAAGTAGATTAAAAACAAAGTTAACAGAATGCTACAAATTAGTCTTGAGGTTTTTTTCTCCCTGAGAACTGATGGCTAACCATTTACCAGCATATCACTGCTGATATTTAGCTTTTGTAAATCACAATTATCACCTCTGGGTCCTTGGTTCCAAAATCTACTCTACCCACAACCTTCCTCCTGATCTTTAAAAACAATCTTCTACATTCTTATTGATTTTCTTTATATCTATGCTCTTGTCAGCATCTTCATTTAAGACTAAATTTATTTTCCCCATGAAAATTATTATTTTTTTCTTTTTTCTATATTGGTTTAAATAATTCTGCTCAATTATATTACAACTCAGACAGGGCCACCTAATCAACATTTGGATAATTGTCTTTAACTGGATTACTTCAATTTACATTCTGACATCTGATGAGTCATCAAGTCCTATTGGGCCCATCTCTGAAATGCAGATGTAGGCTGTTCTCTCCTTTTCATTCAATCCATTTTAATTCAGTGCTTTCACATTTTATGCCTGGATGATCACTGCACTATTCCACCTGGTTCCAGTCTCTTTCTGTGCCATACAGCCCAGGCAGTTATTTTGCTAAAGTCAAATCTGATTGCTATTTCTCACTCAGAATTCTTTATTGGCTCACTATATCCTATAACATAAATCCCAAACTCTTTTGAAGAGTACCTCTGGCCTTTCCAATCTAATTACCTTTTCTATTTTTACCATTTTTCCATTTATCCCCTGGCCTTAAGCATCCTATTCTTCAACCAAACTGGAAACCACTGTTCATCAAACATTCATTTTCACAATTTCATGTTTTTGTTTGGCCTATATTCTCTATCTGATATCTTGTTTCACTTGTGGAACCTGTTGAAATTATTCTTAAGCTTTAGATTTCATGGAGGAAAATAATTTCCACCTTGAATTAGGATGCTGACAAGAACACAGATATAAAGAAAATCAATAAGAATGTAGACAGTTGGTTTTAAAGATCAGGAGAAAAGTTGTGGGTGGAGTGAATTTCAGAACCAAGGACACAGAGGTGATAACTGTGTGATTTACAAAAGCCAGGGTACATGCCTGGCTCCATGATAAGGAGCGAACTTCTTGATCTTACCTCTCTTCATATAGCCCTAGGTAGCCTGTGTGCCTTGCACTGTGTTTTCTCATCTGTGTTTTCTATGCATAAGTAAATAAGTACCTTGGATGAGATGAGTCTTTGCTGGTGGAAGGTCTCACTTTGCTGCCTTGTTTCCTAGTCCTTTCCCATCATTTTGCTGTTCCTGTGCTTCTCTGGGATCACCCGGGTTTGTTCGCAGGTCAGCAACCTGCCTTCCATCCAATACTTCTCTCCCCTTGTAACTGCCTCCTTTTCGATCTGACGATCTGTCTGTTCTGGTTTCAGCAGAAGGGAGTTTTGGCACCATTACAGGTCGTACCTCCAGCTGTGCCTTGGATTGGACAGTAGGTGATTTTATAGCAGGTGGTGGCACTGGGGGAGGTGGAAGATCTAAAAAGAAATATTTAAAATATTTTAAGAAGTTTGCCACTTAGAAAATAATCAAATATTACTGGAGTCACATTCAACCGTGAAATATTGTATCTTAAAGGAACCAGATGAAGACAGCCAATGGATAAGACAACTGCCAAATTCAATGTTCTCTCATTGTCTAGCAAGGGACTACTGAATGACAGGGTGGGGACGTAGAGATTATCTTCTGGGACAGACAGTACTGAGCACAGGTACTGTAATTTCTCCTACTCCATTTAGGGCAAGACTTCCTAATTGATTTCAGCATAATATTGTTGAACCCAGATACAAGTGCTCTTACACCCTCAGATAACCACACCAGATTGAGTGAACATGGCACTTCAGTTGAGACTTACTGGCCATTGTCCAATCCAGCCTAAATCCCTTCTTGTTTTGTAGACAAGAAAGCTCCAGATAGTCTTAAAGCTAATTCCAATCTCAAAAGCAGGATACAACAGAATCAGGACTAATGTCTTTGTATTCTAAATTTCTGGTTTAGTGTTCTTTATGCTTCTTCATTTAATCACATTTATAATCTCACATCCATTGATGGACTCTCTCCCTTCTGTATAGATCTGCGAGTTTTAAGCCACATAATTACTAATATATATACAGATTGATTACTTCATACATATATGTTGTATATATGTATACTCATAGCTATATTTAAATAATATAAATAATAAACTAATTTAATTTCTTACATTGTAGACATATACAAGAATGAAAGCATAACATTTGATAACTAGGAAATATTTGTTTTATTTAAACAGTACACTCTTTTATTTATTTTTTATTTTTTGGCACTGGGGATTGAACTCAGGGGCACTAAACCACTGAGCCACAACCCCAGCCCTATTTTATGTTTTATTTAGAGACAGGGTCTCACTGAGTTGATTAGCACCTTGCTTTTGCTGAGGTTGGCTTTGAATTCGTAATCCTCCTGCCTCAGCCTCCCGAGACACTGAGATTATGGGCATGTGCCACCATGACCGGCCAGTATACCCTTTAAAAATGAATCATAAACATTCCAGGGAGGAAAGGTAGATATGTCTTAATAATATTTGATAAATTAGTAGAAGATTATGAACAGGTTTTTACAGGTTAGATTGTTTGAGCTATGGTATGAAGGATGGATTAAAATTTTAAAAGTTTCACTTTGGGAGGCCATAATGTTATTACAATTGCTCATATAAGTAATGACAGAAAATGGAACAATGTTGGTGGTTGTTCAAATGAAGAGTATCTTGAGACACTGAGGAAGGAAAAGCAATATCACCTAATGATCAATGGAATATAGCTTGGAGGGGGTGGTGAAGGGAACGTAAGATGACTTTTAGGACTTTAGCCATAGATGGCTAAGTTGATGAGAAAAACATCACCGAAAGTATGGAATGTAGGAATAGGAAGAGATGTTTATGAAGAAAGAGTGTGAGCTCAGTTTTAGAAAAGTGAAAGGGAGGAGCTTTAGAGATAGCCAGATAGAGATGTAGGATAGGTAAATCCATATAAAATCTGAATTTCAAGAGTGTCAAAACCAGAGAAACAGAGATTTGGGAATTAACAACATAATTATGTTTTCAGTCATGTCATTAGAGATGTCTATAATAAACAGCCTAAAAAGTATTCATAAAACATTTATTAAATATTTAGTACTTTAAGATTTTAAACAAAAAAATACATTTACATAGTAAAAAATTTTACACATTTTTAAGGATTTAAATTTAAAATTACAACATTTAGTAGCTCCCATCTGCATTTCAAATCTTCAATGTTGATTTTACAGAGTACTCAATCTGAACTATTTTCTATAGACCATTCCCCAAAATATAGCACTTTTACATGTTCAAAACACTAGAAAAACTAGGGATAACAGGAACATATCTCAACATTGTAAAGGCTATCTATGCTAAGCCTCAGTCTAGCATCATTCTAAATGGAGAAAAATTAAAGGCATTCTCTCTAAAAACTGAAATAAGACAGGGATGCCCTCTTTCACCACTTCTATTTAACATAGTTCTTGAAACACTGGCAATTAGACAGACAAAAGAAATTAAAGGGATATCTATAGGAAAAGACGAATTTAAATTAGCACTATTTACTGATGATATGATTCTATACCTGGAAGGCCAAAAAAGCTCCACCAGAAAACTTCTAGATCTAGTAAATAAATTCAGCAAAGTAGCAGGATATAAAATCAAGTCCCATAAATCAAAGGCATTTCTGTATATCAGTGACAAATCCTCTGAGAAGGAAATGAGGAAAACTACCCCATTTAAAATAACCTCAAATAAAAATAAGATACTGGGGAGACAACTTAATGAAAGAGGTGAAAGATCTATACAATGAAAACCACAGAACCCTAAAGAAAGAAATAAAAGAAGACCTTAGAAGATGGAAAGATCTACCTTACTCTTGGATAGGCAGAATTAGTATTATCAAAATGACCATACTACCAAAAGCACTATACAGATTTGATGCAATTTTTATCAAAATCCCAATGGCATTCCTCATAGAAATAGAAAAAACAATCACAAAATTCATCTGAAAAAATAAGAGACCCACCAGAATAGCTAAAGCATCCTTAGCAGGAAGAGTGAAGCAGGTGGCATGACTATACCAGACCTTAAACTATACTATAGAGCAATAGTAACAAAAGCAGCATGGTACTGGCACCAAAACAGACTGGTAGACCAGTGGTACAGAATAGAGGACACAGAGACTAACCCACAAAATTACAATTATATTAGACAAAGGTGCCAAGAACATACATTGGAGAAAAGATATCATCTTCAACAAATGGTGCTGGGAAAACTGGAAATCCATATGCAACAAAATGAAATTAAACCCCTATCTTTCACCTTGCACAAAACTCAACTCAAAGTGGATCAAGGATCTAGGAATTAAACCAGAGACTCTGCATCTAATAGAAGAAAAAGTAGGCCCTAATCTTCATCATGTGGGATTAGGCCCCAACTTCCTTAATAAGACTCCTATAGCACAAGAATTAAAACCAATAATCAATAAATAGGATGGAATCAAACTAAAAAGTTTCATCTCAGTAAAATAAACAATCTGTGAGGTGAACAGAGAACCTACATCTTGGGAGCAAATTTTTACCCCTCACACATCAGATAGAGCACTAATCTCTAGGGTATATAAAGAACTCAAAAAGGTAAGCACCGAAAAACAAATAACCCAATCAACAAATGGGCCAAGGACCTGAACAGACACTTCTAAGAAGAGGATACATAATCAGTCAACAAATATATGGAAAAATGTTTATCATCTCTAGCAATTAAAGAAATGTAAATCAAAACTACTCTAAGATATCATCTTACTCCTGTCAGAATGGCAGCTATTATGAATACAAACAATAAGAAGTGTTGGTGAGGATGTGGGGAAAAAGGTACATTCATACATTGCTGGTGGGAATGCATATTGGTGCAGCCAATAAGCAAAGCAGGATGGAAATTCTTTAGAAAACTTAGAATGGATCCACCATTTGACCCAGCTATCCCTCTCCTCAATCTATACCCAAAAGACTTAAAAACATCATACCACAGGGATACAGCCACATCGATGTTTCTAGCAGCACAGTTCACAATAGCTAAACTGTGGAATCAACATAGATGTCCTTCAGTAAATGAATGGATAAAAAAATGTGGCATATATACACAATGAAATATTACTCAGCAATAAAAGAGAATAAAATCATGGTATTTGCAGGTAAATGGATGGCATTGGAGAAGATAATGCTAAGTGAAGTTAGCCAATCCCAAAAAACAAATGTCAAATGTTTTCTCTGATATGAGGAGGCTGACTCATAGTGGGGTAGGGAGAGGGGAGCATGGGAGGAATAGAGGAACTCTAGATAGGGCAGAGGGGTGGGAGGGAAAGGGAGGGGGCAGGGGATTAGCAAGGATGGTGGAATGTGATGGACATCATTATCCAAAGTACATTTATGAAGACAGGAATTGGTGTGAATATACTTTGTATACAACCAGATATATGAAAAATTGTGCTGTATATGTATAATAAGAATTGTAATGCATTCCACTGTGATTTATTTAAACAAACAACAACAAAAACAGGGTGGCCAACTCATAAACTCAAAGAAGCAGCATTCATAGTCAAGGACCACCAAAAATGGTCACACTTGGGATTAAATATAGTGCTTACCTGATAATCCACAGATGGCAAGCCTGAGAGATTGTGCCAGACACAAGTATATAGCCTTCTGTGTTTAATACATGAATTGGATTGTACTTTTTTTTCTTTTTACCATGTAATCATATATTTTTTATAAATGCATACTTTTTTGAGAAGTTTTCATAACAATTTGTTCTATTAATATATAATTAATTTAGCCAATGTCTTCAGAGGAATATGTAGGCTATTTCCAATTATTTTATTATTACTAACAATGGTCTACCAACTATCATTTACATGTACCAATATGAGAAACTTAAACGTTAAAATTGTGACTTGAAGATTTTTACAATAGTATATTGAAGGACCTAGAAAGCATCAGCTTTAATCTAGGAGTCTATTCTTATATTTAAAAGATAATAAATGAACCCTTTATTTTTTCCTAAAAAAATTGTAAGATTTTCTTAACTAATTTTCTCTTGACATTATAGGCTAAAGCTTAAAGCATTAGGATTCATGGCATTGGTCTTTGAAAGAAGCAGCTTGAACTCACATTTTTTTTTAGTACCAGCTGCTGTATTTGAGAACCCATTATAAAAAGTGATCAAAGTTTTAATTTCAATTTCTTGTTGTTGGCTTTCAGGGACTTAACATGTTCAAGTGTCATATCAATAGCCTCAACATAGTAGTTAATATGGTGGCCAAAATAGAGCCAACAGTACTAATTTCTCTCTGATGTTAAAATTCTAAGTATTCTGTCTTGCAACATGGATTGCCACTGTTACTAGTACATGAATTACTTCCTTTGTCCATTATTTGAGTGGATTTTTCAAAAATATTACTTAAAAATAAGTACAAGATGTGTCCTAGATAAGTCCTCCCTCTGCTACTTGTTGATCAAGTTAACAGAAAGAGTTAAAAACCAGACCATAATGAAGGGCCTAAAGGCAGGAAACCCAAGGCAGAGTGCTTTAAATTCATATTGAACCTGGGACTAAAAACAAGAGGAAGGGAAAAATCCTCATTCAGAGCATACTCTGGCTGTAGATGCATTTCCCTACTCTCTATTTACTGTAAACATAAACCAGATTGTGAACTCAGGTTATCAGGAAACAGATGAGTAAAAGCCACTACCATCAAATCACAAATTATCTGTGTTTATCAACTATCAAATCTAACAATTACCACTAACACAAGATCATACAAAGTCTTGGGAACATATAACTCTTAAGACAAAACCTATTACCACATGTTCCATTAGGTGCTGTCTGTAACACAGGTCAAAAGTAGAACTCAGTGATGATTTAAAGATTCCAACTTCCTGTATATAATCTTCACTGTGTTTAATTGACAATTATAGAGGAATGCTAGCACGTTTAATTTCTCATATAAACATGTTTGCCCAAGAAATTATTTAGGATTATAAAATGATTATGAACTCAAACCAGGCATAATCACGTGTAAACAATACACCTATGTGAAGTAGTTTTTTCACGTAATTCATGTCATAAAGTACTTCAAATTGGGTTTAAGAACTGGGATTATGGACCTGATTTACGTGTGTGTGTGTGTGTGTGTGTGTGTGTGTATTCTTTCTTTATATAAGAATACTAACTCACTTCTTACACAAGACTCTAAATAACAAATTAATATAGCATGTACAGAAATATGTAAGAACATGTGTATGCAGACAATTCTGCCAGCACAGCATTAACTCACTATAGAGATTCTGCAGCCTATTTACTTAACTGCTTAAAGTCCCAAGACCTTGTAATTAATGATAAATCAAGTCAAAATAACATCATTCCAAAGAGTGTGGCAAATTTATAATTTATGAAAAGTACAGCTAGAGAAATAACGTAGATTTGGTTTTTAAATCAAGTATGTAAATGTATTGGAAAGGTTGAAAAGAGGGGGTGGGAAGAATCTATTAGAAGGTCCTAGAAATGCACTTGTGCTTGGCTATAACTCCATAAGATTTCAGCTGATAAATATTCATATATTTTAATTCTATCCTCCATCTGGGTTAAACTTGAATGTGGCAAATATGAAATAAATAAATAATCAGATGCTGCCTGTCAGTCTGACTGTGGTGTGAAGCACGATGCCTAGCATTCAGCAGTCCCACAATGCAAGCATTCTGGAGGGGCTGGTAGAATCTTAGGGACCAGAATATGTCCCCCTAAAATTCAAATCAAAAAGTCCTAACTCCCCATACCTCAGAATGTGACTGTATTTGGAGTCTCTAGAGAAGTTATTAAGATGAATTCTCTGGTGTGAGTTTTCATCTAACCAAAGACATTCTAAGAAGTGGAGATAAGGACACAGATACAGGCAGTTGGAAGATTATGTAAGACACAGGGACAATACCATCATCTTGAAGCCAGAGAGGCTTCCCAAGACACCAACCCTGCTGTCACCTTCTTAGTGATCTTCTAACCTCTAGAGCTCAGGAAAGAAACCTCTGTTGTTTAAGTCACCCAATCTTTGGTAGATTATTTTGGCAGCCTTAGCAGCTACTATGGGGACTGAGAAGACTCATTCCAGATCGCTCTCTCAGTTCAAAGTTACTCTTTATTCTTCTTCATAGAGTTTACAAAAATTCTACCAAGGGAATACAGAATTTGAACTAAATTTACAAAGTAAAAGAGCTACAAATGCAAAACTGATACATCATGTTCTAGACAGTGGACATAAATCTATAAACTATAATCAAGCTCATCCATCAGTCTATGCATTACATTCAGAAAAAAAGAAAAGCCAACAAACCTTCCATATCTTACTGATATGTGGAATTCACATTCTAACAATTGTAAGCTTTTAAAATTCTATCTCCTTCCCACTTCTCCTTTTAAATTATTATACAAATTTTGTCTGCTTTGAGCTTCATTGTAGAATGGTTTGTGAGTATATGTTTAAAAAATATAATGTAGTAAGTTGATAAAAGAGTTTGTGAGAAAATGACTTTTCTTCCTGTCATACCCATAGCCATTAAGACTATGTACATTTCAGAGGGGGTAGGTAGCTCAGTGGTAGACTCTTGCCCCACCTATCTGAGGCCCTGGGTTCAATCTCTAGCGCTATGGAGTATGGGGATACATGAATTTCTTTTATTTGAGGCATTAAGAAATATCTGCATTTTTGTGGTTTTAATTAATTGATGTGCATGCTGGGATATGTATAAAATATAGCTTTATTACTTTTTCTCCTACCCACCAGTAAACACACTGAATTAAATTCAAGAAATATTAGTATAATAAGCATAACTTAGCAAAATGTTGAAGGGAAGTTAAATATATAATTTTAAAACAGTTTTAGTTATTTCTCCATTTGATCTAATTTTGTTACCTAAAGAAAATAATTATTAGCTTCTATATTAAAGTATGTACTATGATAATTTTGCATAATCACTTTTGTGAAATAAGCAATTAGAAATCCAAATAATGTTTCAGATTAACTTTTTGGCTTTACACATGTTTCAATATAGTTCTTTGGTATTCCTGAAATTAAATTAAAAAAAAAATAACTTGTGTGCTTCATCATTCAATTTAAGTTATTATTCAGGGATTAGTTAGAATTTACATTTAATTATTAAACACACTGAAATAAGTACTGTGGAATGAGGACAATAAATACAGATAACAATTTTCCAGCACAGTGTAATTCAGAACTACAATGCTGTATTTTTCAACTTGGCATGTTTGCATTACTTAAAACATTTTCAGGGGGCATTATTCAATGCCATGTTTCCCAAAGAAACACACATAAAGAAGAAGTGGAAAGATCTGATTTAGGAAGATTTTCCCTTATGCATTCAATTTAGATGTGTTTACATCCAGACTCCATGTTGGCCAGTTTTCCAGTTAGGAGCACGCTCTTCTAGATAATAAAAATTGATAAAACAGCCATAAAACTTGTAAAATGGCATTACAGGGATCCCATAAATGTAAAATTGCTGGTAGAGTTGGGGAATTTACACCTAGTGTTTTCCCCTCACAGAGGCAAACACGCACAAAGCCACTGTAATAACCCTTCAAAATCAGATAATATTCTGACAGCTCAGTTTCACTGACAAAAGAGTCCTGGGAGGAAGCCAGGAGGCCCAGGTGCGCTGTGTCACACCAGTATTTAATGTAGTCTAATATCAGATAGATGCTAGTGAGAGAAAGTACTCAGAATAAAGTACAGATAATAGCCCGGACAGCCACTCATTGCAAAATTACTTGTGCTCATCGTGCTGTGAGCTTTGTATTAAATTTTTCTGTCAAGTGGCAGGAATCACAGGGAGAAGTACCTCAGAAAACCCTCCTCGTAACCTTGGATACGGATCTATAATATTAGGCTTTCATATGATAATGGCAAATGATGCCCTTTTTGAAAAATTGCTGACTTGTAATGAAAGTCCTAATCAGATTGTGGTTGCAGAGGACCAGGAGGTGGAGGAACTGTGCCTGTGACAGCCTTCGTCCCCCACCCCTTTAGCAAATTTAGAAAACTTGACAAGGTGGGTGAGTTGGAGAGAATTTATCTTACATGCATTTCCGACGAAGCCCGTGGCGTTGTGTTATAAAATGAGAAGGTGGCGGTTTAATAAATGCTGGGCCACCTGAGGCACTTTCATTAAAGTCTTTCTCTAGACAACATCACAGTGGTTTGCATTCTCCTCCCATGCTCCCTTGAGAATACAAGCAGCCCCTCTTCAGTGAGAGTCAATATCATATGTGAAGGCACGAAGAAGATGATTTGATTTGCCTTTTGGTGCACAAAATAACTGGGTGGTGATACCACTGCGGGTAGAATTAATATTCACACAAATGTATTGTCTTCTGTTTGAATGTTATGTTGTAAAAAAAGTAAAATGAAAAAAAATTAGAGATACTTTGGAGGAATCTGACAAAAGTCAATCCTCTGCCATTATTTCAAATATAGTCACATCCAATTGTTTGAAAAATGAAAACTTCAAAATATTAAACGTGTACACTTGTTCTTAAATAATCAACTTATTAGAAAACAATAAGGGCTAGAGGAGCTTGACAAGCTATGGAAGTAGATCACTCCTGTACATAATGTGACACTTACTATCAATGAATTTTTAATGTAATTTCTAATGTTAGTGAACCCATTCACTGATCCCAGAGAGGCAGGGTAAACAGGCGGGATTCATAGGTGCTTTTCAGTGGACTTACCATCTGTGTAGGCTTCTCTGCGCAGATGTACTGGCTGGTGTTTTTGTTTCTTGGCTGGTCTGGCTTTCTGCATGACCGCAGCACTCATGTTGCTGTCTGTAGACACAGGACTTGTGGGCCTCGGGCACTGAGATGCATGAAAATGTCAGCGACCTGGGAAAGAAGCAACAGAGCCAGACACATCAGTGAATATTAATTATCAACAGGAACAACAACAGCAAAACACTGAAGCTAGGAATCTAATTTTAAAAATCACTTGAATAAAATCTAACAAATACTAGGCTGTTTCCCACTCTGTGCTAGTCACTAGAGAAAAAAGCCTAAAAGAATTTCCAGTCTTTATTTTTCTTTTATTATTTTAATCACTTCTTATATTCTGTAAGAGTTCATGATACTTATTTGGTAAAGAAAAACATTCTTTTTTTTTTAATTTGTGGTGCTGGGTATTGAACCCAGGGCCTTGTGTATGTGAAGCAAGTACTCTACCAACTAAGCTATATCCCTAGCTCCACATTCCCATATTTTTGCAACTAGTATTAGTAAATGTTCTTGGACAAAAATGTTAATTAAAAATTTTCATAATATATTCAATGTTTGTTGTTTTCTCCAAAGAGTCAGAGTCCATAAAAAATTCATGTTCTAAGAATGAACTGTTCTAATCACATCCTTATTTTAGCTAAATATATATTTTCGACATTCTATGATGGCAGAATCCAATGTATTTCTTTTGAGGTGATCTAAAATTATCTATCTCACATATTTAGATGAACCAAAAATTACTTACATCCCTTTTCTGTCTCAAGATAGTTGCTGATTCTAGATAATGTGACTCTTCTAAACACTGTGTTTTGATGGAGGTAGAGGTAGTTTTTGGTTATTTATTTTTGGAGAAACAATACTCCAGATACCAATGGGAACTGAATTTACCAATCAGACATGGTGCATTTCAGTGCTATCAAACTCTCTGGCTCTCCCACATAGATGATCTATTACAACAGGTACAACATACTTAACCCAGAAGGGCAATGAAGAGCCATTGGCCTTCTGGTGACCTTCCCTATTTTGGTTTCTACAAAATCCAGTCACAAACCCAGAACTCCTTAGTACCATAAGAAATTTCAAACAGACCT
Source organism: Urocitellus parryii (assembly GCF_045843805.1). Lineage (NCBI taxonomy): Eukaryota > Metazoa > Chordata > Mammalia > Rodentia > Sciuridae > Urocitellus > Urocitellus parryii. The sequence continues at coordinate 4,420,106 of NW_027554016.1, read as the reverse complement.
GACAACATATATTTTGACTATAAACAGAAGAAGCCACATACAGAGAAATGAACACATTTAAAAATGCTAACCCAAGCATATTAAATAATAGACATTAATGCAGCCAAGTGAGAAGCAAGGTGATTGGATTATTCATTCATATTAACTTCAAGTCACATGGTGAGCACCACCATTTCCTGAAAAGAACACTGCAATAGGCAGACATGTATTTAGTTCATTATAATCATGAGCCAAGAGAAAACCAGAAATGCTACTCAATTACAATATAATAAAATATTAAACCAAAACCTCTCCTTAGCTGTGATAGAGACTATTACAATTAACGTTACATATCCATGAAAGCAGAGAATTAGGGCTGAGAGGAAGCCCATTACTCATTCTATTGTGTAAGGCCATCCACTGCTCATAGACCCTAAGGCATAAGGTCCTTTACAGATGAATTTTCAACATCATTTCTATGTTTTCCTGATTTAATGAACTGAAAAACACCCTTAATGCAATCTGAAAGTAGTGGTCTGACATGCTTAATTTCCTGTATTTTTTTTAGCAGAGAATTAAAAAGGAAAGGGAAACAAAAGCTATATATAAGGTTATTTATTCATTAAGAAACAGAATTAGGTTTGCATATTTTACTGAATTCAGCAGCTACTGGAAGAAAAGATATTTGTCTAAATTTCATAAAATATAGACCTGACTAAAATACATACATATATATATATATATATATATATATATTCCATAATAATAAGATGAAGAAAATTAGAAATCTTTTTTCTGCAACATATTCAGGATAAAAAAAATTTATAGAGATGACTTAACGATGCAAGTTAAATTTTCTCTGAAAATATTCTATACTGATAAAAAATAATGACCAATGAAGTATCTAGAAAACACAGAAAATTACCAATGTGGTAGTTGTTAGTAAAACAACTAAGTAACAAGTATCAATTGTTGTGATAGTCTTTTCTTTTTCCTAAATATTATCTCTTTTTTTGATGACCACATTCTTTTATTCTACTACTTGCATTTTTAGACTCGAGAAATACACATGCATGCGTGTGCACACACACACAGACGCGAATGCACCACACAATAATATGAATATATGTATTAATATAAACATAGATTCATCCTACACAAATTTAATCATATAAAAATCTATTTTATATTCAAATTATTTTCTTTATCATACTTGGGAGGAGAAGGCAATAAGCAAAAATGAGTTAAAACATAATAAGAGATACATTCTCATTAAAAATAGGTTACTGGCAATGAGAAAGGGAAACAGAAAATTTATTATGTGCATCTGGATTAACCTGCTCTCTCAATTATTAGATCAAAGAGGGAAAATATTTATGCTTGCAAATGTGTGTGTGTTATCCAAATCTTTAATTTTTCCCAATTAAATTAATATTCTAGTTTGAAAAGCCACGAGGAAATGAGTTTCAAAAAGAAATAGCCTATTTTCCAATGGCTGACTGTCCCACCTGGATATGTAAATATTTCTTTGACAGAACATCTGATTAAATGAAATAAAAGAATTATCACAATAAATTTTATCTGGTTTACTTTATACATACTAAGCATTGAGCAACACAAAGCTCATTTAACTGAGTAAATACATACCTTAAAGAAACTAGACCAGGGGAGGTGGTGAGGCTTGTGTGGGTGTGAGAGGCTTGTGGGAAGCCTGTGGTGGCAGTTGGGCTCTGAGGGTTTTTTCCTGAGGAGCTGTTTTGTTTGGCGTTTGTAGTTCTAAAAATAAAGTTAGTTTCTTTTGACAAGTGGCTCCTGAATTGTGCCCAGCCAGACTGTGGCTTTTGGTGGCTCGCACAGGGAGTGACTGAGGTCTCATCCCCCACAGCGGACACTCCACCGAGGCAGTCAGCGGCCACCATCCGGGAAAGCTGAAGGATACACCGCCACTCTCCTTCAGAGTGCAACATCAAAACAGGTCGGTGTCATTCAGCTCACCCCCCAGACAGCGGGAATTCGCATAAAATCTCTCCTAGGCTTGCCGGGAGAGGGAGTATCAAGCTGAGCCTCCATAAAGACTAGGGGGAAACCAGAGACACCTGACCTCCAACCCCTCCTCCCAGTAGCAGCCAAAAGGAAACCTGGCTAGCCAGCGCTGGGGGAGGGGCAAGCAGAAAAAATCAAAGTGATAGAGTGCCAGGGATCCCAGCAGCCTGCAGCAGGGCCCCGGAGATCCAGGCCAACTGATTCGCGCGGCCTGCCCTGCGGCTACAGAAGGCGTGGCGCCTCAGTGAAGCCATTAATTAGCAAGCAGGGAGGTTAGGGAAGGCCATTAGGTGGAATCCCACCAGCCAAGCCCACACGGACCCTTGGGCCTAGCACGGGATCTCAGAAGGGGAAGGAAGCGATACAGTCCCATCCCCCACAGCGGACACTCCACCGAGGCAGTCAGCGGCCATCATCCGGGAAAGCTGAAGGATACACCGCCACTCTCCTTCAGAGTGCAACATCAAAACAGCGGACACTCCATCCAGGCAGTCAGCGGCCACCATCCGGGAAAGCTGAAGAATACACCACCACTCTCCAACAGCTTGCAACATCAAAACAGCCAGCAGCAGGACCCCGGAGATCCAGGCCAACTGATTCGCGCGGCCTGCCCCGCAGCTACAGAAGGCGTGGCGCCTCAGAGAAGCCATTAATTAGCAAGCAGGGAGGTTAGGGATTGCCATTAGGTGGAATCCCGCCAGCCAAGCCCACCGCCCACGCCCGGAACAGGCCCAGCGACCTGCCAGCATTGTAGTCACGACACCCCAATTGGAATAGGGACAGAACAGAGCCGCCTTCCACTCCCGGAACAGGCCCAGAGAGCCGCCAGCGTGGTAGACACGTCACCCCAATTGGAGTAGGGGCACAGCCGCCGCCCGCACCTGCAAGGGAGACTTTTCAAGTATACAAGAGCAACATAAATAAATAGGGGGTAAATTTCAAAACACAACAGTTGCACCAAGCAGAAAGAAACGCGAGCAGTATGAAAAGACAAGGAAAGAAAGGACCACAAGCAATGCAGGTCAACTCAACTTTAGAAGAGGTAATAGCTGCAACAGATGGAATATCAGATAAAGAGTTCAGGATATATATGCTTCAGATGATCTGAAGTCTCAAGGAAGACATGAGACAGCAAAATCAGACAATGAAAGATCACATTGACAAACAAATCCAGGAAGTAAAAGATCAATTTCACAGGGAGATAGAGGTAATAAAAAACAAACAAATAGAAATTCTAGAAATGCAGGAAACAATAAACCAACTTAAAAACTCAATTGAGAATACTACCAGCAGAGTAGATCACTTAGAAGAGAGAACATCAGACAATGAAGACAAAGTATTTCAACTGGAAAAGAACATAGACAGCTCAGCAAGTCTGCTAAGAAACCATGAGCAGAACATCCAAGAATTATGGGACAATATCAAAAGACCAAATTTAAGAGTCATTGGGATACAGGAAGGCACAGAGCTCCATTCCAAAGGAATAAACAGTCTATTCAGTGAAATAATACGAGAAAACTTCCCAGAATTGAAGAATGAGACAGAATCCCAAATCCTAGAAGCCTACAGGACGCCGAATGTGCAAAATCATAAGAGATCCACACCTAGACACATTATAATGAAGATGTCCAACATACAGAATAAGGAGAGAATTTTAAAAGCTGCAAGAGAAAGAAAGCAGATTACATTTAGGGGTAAACCAATCAGGATAACAGCTGATCTCTCAACACAGACTCTGAAAGCTAGAAGATCCTGGAATAACATATTTCAAACACTGAAAGACAATGGGCTCCAACCAAGAATCGTGTATCCGGCGAAATTAAGCTTCAGGTTAGAAGATGAAATTAAAACCTTCCACAATAAACAAAAGTTAAAAGAATTTGCAGCTAGAAAACCATCTCTTCAAAAAATCCTTGGCAAAACATTACAGGAAGAGGAAATGGAAAATAACATTGAAAACCAACAATGGGAGGTAGGACAGTAAAGGGGGGAAAGTAGTCAAAGAGGATAACAAATCAGGTTTAGTAACATCAATAAACAAATATGGATAGAAGAACAAACCATATCTCAATAATAACCCTAAATGTTAATGGCTTAAACTCACCAATTAAGAGACACAGGCTAGTAGAATGGATCAAAAAACAAGACCCAACAATATGCTGTCTACAGGAGACGCATTTGATAGGAAAAGATATACATAGACTGAAGGTGAAAGGTTGGGAAAAATCATATCACTCATATGGACCGCGGAAACAAGCAGGAGTGTCCATACTCATATCTAATAAAATAGATTTCAAGCCAAAGCTAATCAAAAGGGATATAGAAGGACACTTCATACTGCTCAAGGGAACCATACACCAACAAGACATAACAATCATAAATATATATGCCCCAAATAATGGTGCAGCTGTGTTCATCAAGCAAACTCTTCTCAAGTTCAAGAGTCTAATAGACCAACATACAATAATCATGGGAGACTTCAACACACCTCTCTCACCACTGGACAGATCTTCCAAACAAAAGTTAAATAAGGAAACTATAGAACTCAATAACACAATTAACAACCTAGACTTAATTGACATATATAGACTATACCACCCAACATCAAGTAGCTACACTTTTTTCTCAGCAGCACATGGAACCTTCTCAAAAATAGACCATATACTATGTCACAGGGCAACTCTTAGACAATACAAAGGGGTAGAGATAATACCATGCATCTTATCTGATCATAATGGAATGAAACTGAAAATCAATGATAAAAGAAGAAAGGAAAAATCAAGCATCACCTGGAGAATGAACAATAGGTTGCTGAGTGATCAATGGGTTTTAGAAGACATCAAGGAGGAAATTAAAAAATTCCTAGAGTTAAATGAAAACACAGACACAACATATCGGAATCTATGGGACACATTGAAAGCAGTTCTAAGAGGAAAATTCATTGCTTGGAGTTCATTCCTCAAAAAAAGAAAAAACCAACAAATAAATGATCTCATACTTCATCTCAAAATCCTAGAAAAAGAAGAGCAAAACAACAGCAAAAGAAGTAGAAGGCAAGAAATAATTAAAATCAGAGCTGAAATTAATGAAATTGAAACAAAAGAAACAATTGAAAAATTGACAAAACTAAAAGCTGGTTCTTTGAAAAAATAAATAAAATTGACAGACCCTTAGCCATGCTAACGAAGAGAAGAAGAGAGAGAACCCAAATTACTAGCATACAGGATGAAAAAGGCAATATCACAACAGACACTTCAGAAATACAGAAGATAATCAGAAATTACTTTGAATCCTTATACTCCAATAAAATAGAAGATAGTGAAGGCATAGATAAATTCCTTGAGTCCTATGATCTGCCCAGATTGAGCCAGGAGGATATAGACAACCTAAACAGACCAATAACAATAGAGGAAATAGAAGAAACCATCAAAAGACTACCAACTAAGAAAAGCCCAGGACCGGATGGGTATACAGCAGAGTTTTACAAAACCTTTAAAGAGGAACTAACACCAATACTTTTCAAGCTATTTCAGGAAATAGAAAAAGAGGGAGAACTTCCAAATTCATTCTACGAGGCCAACATCACCCTGATTCCGAAACCAGACAAAGACACATCAAAGAAGGAAAACTACAGACCAATATCTCTAATGAACCTTGACGCAAAAATCCTCAATAAAATTCTGGCGAATCGGATTCAAATACATATCAAAAAAATTATACATCATGATCAAGTAGGATTCATCCCTGGGATGCAAGGCTGGTTTAATATACGGAAATCAATAAATGTTATTCACCACATCAATAGACTTAAAAATAAGAACCATATGATCATCTCAATAGATGCAGAAAAAGCATTCGACAAAGTACAGCATCCCTTTATGTTCAAAACGCTAGAAAAATTAGGGATAACAGGATCATACCTCAACATTGTAAAAGCAATCTATGATAAGCCACAGGCCAGCATCATTCTGAATGGAGAAAAATTGAAGGCATTCCCTCTAAGATCTGGTAAAAGACAGGGATGCCCTCTCTCACCACTTCTGTTCAACATAGTCCTCGAAACACTGGCCAGAGCAATTAGACAGTCAAAAGAAATTAAAGGCATAAAAATAGGAAAAGAAGAACTTAAATTATCACTATTTGCAGATGATATGATTCTATACCTAGCAGACCCAAAAGGGTCTACAAAGAAGCTATTAGAGCTAATAAATGAATTCAGCAAAGTGGCAGGATATAAGATCAACACTCATAAATCAAAGGAATTCCTGTATATCAGCGACAAATCCTCTGAAACGGAAATGAGGACAACTACTCCATTCACAATATCCCCCCCAAAAATAAAATACTTGGGAATCAACCTAACAAAAGAGGTGAAAGATTTATACAATGAAAATTACAGAACCCTAAAGAAAGACATAGAAGAAGACCTTAGAAGATGGAAAAACATACCCTGCTCATGGATAGGCAGAACTAACATCATCAAAATGGCGATATTACCAAAAGTTCTCTATAAGTTCAATGCAATGCCAATCAAAATCCCAACAGCATATCTTGTAGAAATAGATAAAAGAATCATGAAATTCATATGGAATAATAAAAGACCCAGAATAGCAAAAACAATACTAAGCAGGAAGTGTGAATCAGGCGGTATAGCGATACCAGACTTCAAACTATACTACAGAGCAATAGTAACAAAAACAGCATGGTACTGGTACCAAAACAGGCGGGTGGACCAATGGTACAGAATAGAGGACACAGTAACCAATCCACAAAACTACAACTATCTTATATTTGATAAAGGGGCTAAAAGCATGCAATGGAGGAAGGATAGCATCTTCAACAAATGGTGCTGGGAAAACTGGAAATCCATTTGCACCAAAATGAATCTGAATCCCTATCTCTCGCCGTGCACAAAAGTTAACTCAAAATGGATCAAGGAGCTTGATATTAAATCAGAGACACGGCATTTGATAGAAGAAAAAGTTGGTTATGATCTACACGCTGTGGGATCGGGCTCCAAATTCCTCAATAGGACACCCATAGCGCTAGAGTTAACAAATAGAATCAACAAATGGGACTTACTCAAACTAAAAAGTTTTTTCTCAGCAAAAGAAACAATAAGAGAGATAAACAGGGAGCCTACATCCTGGGAACAAATCTTTACTCCACACACTTCAGATAGAGCCCTAATAACCAGAATATACAAAGAACTCAAAAAATTAGACAATAAGATAACAAATAACCCAATCAATAAATGGGCCAAGGACCTGAACAGACACTTCTCAGAGGAGGACATACAATCAATCAACAAGTACATGAAAGAATGCTCACCATCGCTAGCAGTCAGAGAAATGCAAATCAAAACTACCCTAAGATACCATCTCACTCCAGTAAGACTGGCAGCCATTAGGAAGTCAAACAACAATAAGTGCTGGAGAGGATGCGGGGAAAAGGGCACTCTTGTTCATTGCTGGTGGGACTGCAAATTGGTGCAGCCAATTTGGAAAGCAGTATGGAGATTTCTCGGAAAGCTGGGAATGGAACCACCATTTGACCCAGCTATTCCCCTTCTCGGTCTATTCCCTAAAGCCCTAACAAGAGCATGCTACAGGGACACTGCTACATCGATGTTCATAGCAGCTCAATTCACGATAGCAAGACTGTGGAACCAGCCTAGATGCCCTTCAATAGATGAATGGATAAAAAAAAATGTGGCATTTATACACTATGGAGTATTACTCTGCATTAAAAAATGACAAAATCATTGAATTTGGAGGGAAATGGATGGCATTAGAGCAGATTATGCTAAGTGAAGCTAGTCAATCTTTAAAAAACAAATACCAAATGACTCCTTTGATATAAGGGGTGTAAACAAGGACAGGGTAGGGACGAAGAGCTTGAGAAGAATATTTACAGTAAACAGGGATGAGAGGTGGGAGGGAAAGGGAGTGAGAAGGGAAATTGCATGGAAATGGAAGGCGATCCTCAGGGTTATACAAAATGTCATATAAGAGGAAAGGAGGGGTAAGACAAGAGAATACAAATGGAAGAAATGATTTACAGTAGAAGGGGTAGAGAGAGAAAAGGGGAGGGGAGGGGAGGGGAGGGGAGGGGGGATAGTAGACAACAGGACAGCCAGCAGAATACATCAGACACTAGAAAGGCAATATGTCAATCAATGGAAGGGTAACTGATGTGATACAGCAATTTGTATACGGGGTAAAAGCGGGAGTTCATAATCCACTTGAATCAAACCGTGTAATATGATGTATTAAGAACTATGTAATGTTATGAACGACCAATAAAAAAAAAATGACAGAATAATAAGAAAAAAAAATAAAAATAAAATCTATTGTGTATAATTAAAAAAAATAAAAAAATAAAAGGCATAAACAAAAAAAAAAAAGAAACTAGACCAATCAGTGTGAAACAGACACACAGATATACAGTCATATATATTTATACAATTACACTTAAAATGAGGACATTTGAATTAGCTTCTTTTTACTCTCATTATATAGCATTTATTCAATAAATGCAGAGTTTAAAAGTCTGATAAAAAAAAGGAAGGAAAGAAAGAAAATAATACAAATAAATTATATTCTTGGACTTTGGTTTCCTTACTCAATTAAAAAAAGAAAAGAAAAAGTAGTTATAAATTAGACACCAGACCATAGGTGCTAACCAGCACTAATGCACACACATTGAGCTTTCTTTGTGGCTTGGGGAAAGTGCCCGACTTACCACCAGCATCCTGCATCTGCCTTCGCGCCACTTTCAGACCAGCATACTCTGCGGCTGCTGCCACTGCCTGGGCAAAATCAGCATCAGTGAAAAATGAGCCATCGGAAGAACTAACACTGGAACGCCCACTGGAGATGTTGTCCTCCTCTGAGGCTGAACCCCAGCCGTTGATCATGGACCCAGTGACAGAGCTCTCCAGGTCCCCAACGCTTGAGGCAGGGGTCTGTTCAAGCCCAAGCAATAAAAGCCTTCTAGTTTGTATTTTGGCAACTTCCATGTCTGCTTCATCTTCTTCCTCTTCTGGCGCATCCGTATCCATATCTGAGACCAGGGGTCCTGAAATGTAGCCATAGGTGTGCAGGGGAGAAATCGGCCGCGGAGGCAGAGGAGGACTCGCTGGCTGCCTTCTGCATGGAGAGGAATCAAAAGCAAGAGCTCAGCTCATTATCTAAGTCAGGACCCAATGAAGCAACCAGAAATTCACAAGGAAACTGATTTGATCTTTGCTTCTGTTGAGCTGAATTGCTCAGAGGGAGAAAAAAAAAGGCTATAAATCTTTTATATCAGAGTTTGATTTTACTTTGGTTTGTATCTCACTTAGGGGCTTCCCTGCAGTACATTTTATTCAAGTTTTATAGAAATATACTCAGCTAAGTCTCATGTTTATCGGTTGAATTGAAAAGTTTTTAAAAGTTAAAATAGGAAGTGATACATATTTTAATGTTTTTATTAGTGCATTATAATTATACACAATAGTGTGGTTCATTGTGAAATATTCATGTATGCACCTATAACATAGTTTGTTCCACTTCATTGATTAATACTCTTTTGGGGAGCATCCAACTATATATTTGTCCTAAAGACTTTCCAAATTATCGATAGCTTATTATTGCCAAAGACAACATTCATTCATCCCCAATTCACTCCAAAACATTCATTTCTTTCCCTTTTCTTTATTGCCACTCTACAATTCCAAGTGAACGAAGTCAATTCAACTAGACTATAAATAGTAAAATTTCATAGAATTAACAAAAACATATTCAGCACATAACACAATTCCTTTCATATTTTAATATGTATGTAACATATATGTATTAAATAATACTATACATTCATTTTATTTTTTTATTTTTTTAAGAGAGAGAGAGAGAGAGAGAGAGAATTTTTAATATTTATTTTTTAGTTCTCGGCGGACACAACATCTTTGTTGGTATGTGGTGCTGAGGATCGAACCCAGGCCGCACGCATGCCAGGCGAGCGTGCTACCACTGAGCCACATCTCCAGCCCCTATACATTCATTTTAAAAGCTATGGGACCCAAGAGCAATTTTTCTCTAATTTACTCATTTATGAGTTTAAATGAAGGTATTTGGCTGTTCTAAACTTACTTGGTTTTCTGTTATTCTATCTATCTCTTTAATAATATGCTTAAAGATATTTTTTTCTAATGAGCTGAAATTAGTTAAGGATCAAAAAGGAGGGTAAAATTAAGTAGTATCCCACAGTCTTAGTTCACAGAGTAACTGATGTTTCAGCCACCTCTCCACAGGCTTGAAGAACATCAGTTAAAAGCAGTCTTTCTACTAACGCTACCCAATATACTCCAGTGAATATAAGATGTCTGAGAAGATAGAGAGCATTTGGACTTAAGTGAAAGAAAAGTCATGAAAAGGTGTTATTCTCAAGGTAGAAGAATAACAAGAGAACAGCACCTAATTAAGAGCATGCCTGCAAAAAAGGGAAACGGACACACAGTGATGCTCAGAAGATGCAAGGTCAAAGATGGGACACAATGGGGGACTACCAAGCAGAAGGTTCATGACAGCACCTCATCAGATCCTGCACTCCTGATTTCATAGAATTAAAAAACACAGATTCAGCACATGACAGTTAAAATAAATGATAATTATTTTAAACACAACAACTAACTCACTGAGCACATATTTTGTATCTAAGCATATTTTACAATGTTATCTCAATTCTCAGAGCAATTTTCTGAGTTACTTTTTAAATTATCATTTTATATGTGAGGATATTGAAATTCAGAGGAATTAAGGATTTTGTCAAAGTTCTTAAAGGTAGGGTATCTAAAATTCAGAATTTAAACTCAAATTTTGCTTCCAAGATCATGACCTTCCTTCCTTCTAGGAATGGTATTAACACACACACACACACAAAAAAAAAAAGTATGCCAAGAGAGGTGTGTGTGTGTGAGTGTGTGTGCATGCACGCGCACGCCAGGAGAGGTATGTTTCAGTTATATTTGAATTAAAGACACAAGAAACAAAAATAACATGTTTTAGTAAAGGACTATGTGTATATAAGTATACATTATTACACATTTTTTATATGTTCACACATGCAGGGTTCTTTAATATAATTCATCATTTTTCATTTCTGGGTGGTTTGTAATGTGTCTGTGTGTGGCACTAGAAGAAATATGAAAAATGTGCCAAAGCTGGAGTTATTTAAGAGATTAAAATGGATAATTGTTTCAATGTGGATTCTGTCATACACATAGGAGGAAAACCTTTGTTTAATTTGGAATGCAATAAAATAGCATACTTAAAAGTTAATTTGCAGCCTTTGTAAGCATGCACATCCAAAATACCACAAGAAATTTCTTTTTTTTTACAGTCATGTAAGAGTTTTTAGTACAAAGGGTACTGTTTTGACTATCAATAAAGGGGTGTAGAATGGCCAGCTTCCCTGTGAAAGGATGCCAGCATTGCTGTTTGGATAATTCACATTCTGTAGAGCAAAAATGTTAAACAAGGGCTGTCTTTTAACTACTACCAACACGTGCAAATTCTGAAGAAAGACAGGAAAAAAAATGTATTCAAACCATCTGTAAATAAGGCCATCCCGGGGAAAGTGTGATAAACATGTACAGTTTGAAATATGTAATATATTCTACTTGAAAACAAAAAGCTATTTCGAGATGCTGCATTCAAGTGGGGCTTGTTGAAAATGAACCTCAACCTTTTAGATTCCTCCCCCTGAGGGGTTTTCAGCATCTTCTGAAATAATGTACAAGTATATGACTGTGACTCACAACACTCTAGGCTCCTACAAAAATGATGCCTTCATAAATATGTTCAAGAAAGAAAGGGGTGATTCCATTAATTTATGAAAGCAGGTGTCTCTACAGTTCACCATATAGCATGTACCAGGAAAAAGACAAAAGGGGAAAAAAAAATCCATACCTTACAAATCCTTTTTTCTAACACTAGTGTAGTTTCAATTTTTTTGTATAATCAACTATTACCTAGTTTGTAAAAAGACAAGATATTTAATTTTCCTTTACCTTATTTCTTTCTTTTCCTTCTAACAATATCATATTCAACTTCTCTGTATGAAAAAACATTCGACAATTTTCTACTTCATACATGAAAACTATTTTTGCTGTTCAAGGTATTTTTATTATTAACTGCAGTGAATGCAATAGTGTCATTTTTTGAAACAATATGTATCAGTTTAATTATATTATTTTCATTGTTCTTATATGAGAAAAAGAGAAGGGTTGCTACTATGTTAGTCACTTAGTTTATCTAATTTTAGACAATATGGAATATCCTAGAAGCTCATAAGAACAAAAAATCGCAATATTAATAATAGTTCAAGCCTTTAAGGCTTATAAAATTAATATTGTGGTATTATAATACTTTTTTCATTAACTTTTTGTTACATATATTGTAATATTTACATATGCCCCTAATCAACAAGCATAAAATAATGTATTTATTCTTTTTTTAAAAAGTTTTTTTAGTTACACATGGACACAATTTCTTTGTTTACTTTTATGTGGTACTGAGGATCAAACCCACTGCTGTACATGTGCGAGGCAAGCGCTCTGCCACTGAGCCACAACCCCAGCCCCAGTGTATTTATTCTTTAAACATCTATTGTGCATATATTATTGTGTGGTCCCTACTAGATTTTGAGTCTAAGGATTATAAGGATTCAGTTTTAAGGCATACATACTGAATACAAACTAACTATACATATCTGGGCCAGAGAGATCTCATTTTTCAAAATACCCATAATAATATCTCTAAATTCAAATGATCTTCTGAAACAAGAGAGGGAATTTGGTTCTACATTGTTAAATCAGAATGAGCTTTGTGACTGCTTTGACCAATAGGCTATAGAAGGAGTAAGATTATGCCCCTAATCGGAATATAGTACTAAAATGATTTGAAAACTTTCTCTTTCTGCCTTCTTTGAAACCAGCTGACATGTTAAAAGTGTCTCTATCCTGAAACCTTATATTATGAGAAGCCCAGGCTTATGTGATGACACTTTGGAGATGGAGGCTGAGGAATATTGGGACATCAGATATGAGGGATAAAACTAACTTGGCAGGAGATCTTACCCCCCAAACCAGGCGAAAGTCACGTAGATTAGAGATGAATTGTCCAACTGAATTTTTTTCAGAATCCCAAATTCATGGGATTGTGAATAAAATAAAATGGTTGTTATAGGCCACCAAGCTTTAGAGTAGTTTGTTAGACAGCAATAGAGACAGGAATTCAGACACTATGTTAGAAATTCAGCTGAATAAAATATACTTCTTATTTGAACTTGTAGTCCAGTGGAAGAGATCAACAATTCATTATGTGTGCAATCATAATACATTAAGTCAGCACCCTAATGGGGCTATATACGGTGTTGTGGGAATACATATAACAGGCTCCCATCCCTTCATTGTGGTATTAGGGAAGGAGGATCTGCCACTTAATTTTGAGTTTAAAGAATACATAGGTGTTAGCTCTGAAAAAGGAGCAGATAATAGTGTTCCAGGAAGTTGGGCAGAATGTGCAGAGACCTTGAAGTGAACAAGAACTGTTCTTCTTCCAGGAACTGGAAGAAACTTAAGAGTAAAACAATACAGACATTGATGGGGGTGTGGCAGTGGGCAAGGATGAAGTCACAGAGGGGTCAGATCACAAAGGGTCTTGATTGCTACATTAAGGAATCTTGTCTTTATTTTAAGGGGAATGGGAAACCATTGTGAGATTTCAAGCATTGATGAAACTTGATCAGCATTGCATTTTAGGAAAATGTCTCTGTACAGCCTTCAGCAGGGGCACAGTTTGAAGAAGGGGCAGGGTCAAAGGCACTGAGACCACTTAGCAGAACATTACTGTAATGCAGGCATGAGAAAATGGCTGCTGGAACAAGAAAAGTGCATTTATGCCTGAATATATGTGCTTCTCTCAGAGTGATATTTAGGCAGTAAAAATCTGCAGGAATAAGTACTGGGATATATGGGTCGAAGCTCTAGAATGAGACCTGTAGAGAAATAGCTATCTATCTCTAATGATTGCATCATTAGGGAAGTGGCAGAATGATAAGAAACAGAAGTCATTGACTGATGGGACTGATGTTTGAATAGGTAAAAGGATTGAGAAGAGGCTTCACTCAAGGACTTAACTACAGATGAGAGTCCAACACTCTATCTAGTCTCAACAGGGTAGGCACAATTTAAATGCCAACATTAGGGAATGAGCTACATAAATTACAGTATCTATTTAACCCAAGTGTCTACACTAAAAGTTACCAACAGAGAAAAATACACTGTTCAGCTAAAAGAGTAACTTGCAAAATAATATTGGCAAGCTACCAATTCAAGACAATGTGAAAACAGGTAGAGATGAAAGTTTGAAAGGATTTTTACTGAGCTCTGAACAGTGACTGCTTCTGACTATACAGATCATTGGTACTTTATATTTTCATTTTGCTTATCTGTATTTTTAAAATGTCATACAGAGTCTATAGTCACCATTTCAAAAGCATTAACAGGATTTTCTTTTTTTTTAATGGGCTCACACCACCTTTTTATTAGTGTCCAGAATTATTTCCAGCAATGATCCTGGAAATAAAATTCATAATTTCTTTATAGACTGAAAATAAAAAAAAACTTAAAAGCTAAAACTAGTTAAATTCACTATAAGTGCTGCAGGTATGGTGTTTTTCTCAATCACATCTGTATACTTCAAGATCATACATGTATTTGTCACCCTAAAACAGGAGAAAGTAGGTCATTTTCAGTATCAGATTTCAGCCATCATTTACTGGGTCGGGGGGTGGGGGAAATTCTGTGAAGGCAAAGACGTGAGAAAGACATGAATTCTGACATCAGAGAGCTTTGAATTTAAATAGAGGATCAGATAAACAAATAGGAAATACTAAAGCAACAAGAAAACTGATTAACTGAGATGGGAACAGAGCCTGATGAAGATGAAAAAGAAGACTGGTGGATTTTTGCCAGTCAATCAGAGGAAAGCTCCATGGAGTGTTTCTGAGCAGGACTTGGAAAGATGAACAATGCTTGCCAAGCAATCAAAAAAACAGCATGTCCTAGACCAGGATGTTGGGTGAGTTTAAGATAAACTCAGAGAATTTCAAACAGACTAATTAGAAATGTTGTGGGAAGGGAAAGAGAGGACAGTCAGGGGCTTTGAGTGCGGGGCTCCAGAGGAGGACTGGAAATGGGGGAAACAGATCCAGACTTCCATGCAATGAATGAACATTGGAAGGTAAAGAGAGAAAGGAATGAAAAATGGATATCATTTCAAGAGTATGGGAAAATTCCAAGGGACAGGGATCGGGCCCCTGGTCCAGTAGCAAGAGAAATGGCAACAAAGGAATAAAATCGTAGGCTATTTTGGAATTAGAATTAAAGGGAAACGGTAAATATTTTAATTCATAGACGGTTTGAAAACCACAGATGAGGCAGAAGGATAATTAAGCTCATCTCCAAATGGCAAAAGTATTTTTTATGCTTTTGCCTATCCCTTTGGTATATAAATAAGTAGTCATTAAAGTAGGACAAGGAGCAAGTGTTCACTGCAAAGATGATCAATTTGGGTTAAGACATGTGGAGATGTCCAAGTGAAAATATCATTGTGACACACAGGGAAAAGGTCTGGGCTGGCTAAATAAATTTGACAGCCATCAGAATATAATTGTCAAATCAAGTGATGGGGTGATACACAAGGAGGAGGACAAAAGGGAACTAGTATTTGCTGAAAACTTATCCCTCTGCAGGTACTTAACATACATTATCTCATTCAATTCTCCAAACAATTTATAAAACTGCCATCATTGCAGAAAGCTCAAGAAAAATAAGGGCAAAGAAGTCTTTAGATTTTAGCATTAGGAAGTTACTTTCAGCAGACAGATGGAAGCAAAAAGTGTAGAAGCTAGGACACAATGGGCAGAGTTGTAGCCAGGAACTGGGAAGGTGGAGGTGGCTGAACCACAGTCAGCAGTAGGAGAGTCTGTACCCTGTAACCGGGAGAGAAGGCTACGGAAAGTTTAAAAGCCACATAGTTAATAGGGAAAGAAGGGAGGATTGAAGGGAGAGCCTACGTCTGTAATGTCCACACAGATGACAGGAAACTCATGTTTGTTTTTTGTTTACAAGGAAGGTAAAAAGGATTACAGAAGGAATAATTAAACAAACAAACAAAAGGCTATTCAGGAGGAAGATCTGGGGTCCCAGTGGCCACAAAGAGGAGATAGAAGGAAATAGGTTACTATTGAGAGAAGGAAAGAAGCTTAATGGTCTCTGTCCGTCTCTCATTTGCTTCTAATAAAAGTAACTGAGATGGCTTGTGATGCTAATAGGAAAAAAAAGACAACTTATTTGCTTTCAATCTTCATGAAGTTCAAAGGTTAATACTATTTAAATATATGGCAATCTAAGTTTCCCCTTGTCACACAGGGAAAGGTTTAACTACTTCTTTCTGTTTAAGAAGTATAGGATTTGAATTTGGTAATAACTTCTTAATGACAGAATTGTTAGCAAACGCTGCAAATTCTATCTTAATCAGCAGAATAAAATTCAAACAGCACAAACCAGGATTTGTTATTCATTCAAGAATATTGAGGAAAAATCTTCTGAGGCAAATGATATACCCGATTTCAAATGATATTAGGAATATGGAAAGCAATAGACACATATTATAATGTGTCAAGGGCAATAAAATAGTACAAACAATATCATCAACAATTAGAGAAGAGCTAACATGATACAGTAATAGCTTTTATGTGGTAGAAATGACAACTGAAATCCCAGATAACAAAAATATGTATTGGATGATGATGTTCACTAGGGTAAAAAGTCTAAACACACACACTCACACCCACACCCACTCACACATATTGTGTAGTAACCTGGATAAAAATAATCCCAACCTATATCAAAGTAAAGGTATCTGAGGTCAACATAAAATGAACACACTAAACTCATTCATTCTACTATGACATTACAGCTATGAAAGAACAAATCATTATGTGGAACTCAATTTTAGAAGATAAGAGAAAAATCTCTTTTTCTAAAGAAAGAAGTGGTTTGCTTATGCACAACGAAAGTTAAAGTACAAAAAACACCCACCAGCAATAACATGTCATGAGACTAGCAGGCCACGTGTACTTGAATGTAATTATCATAAGTGGGTAAGTATCAATGCCCATTATTTTATGGTTGCAAGTGCCCTGGGATCAATTAATCTAATGTCATGGTCAACAGTATTACTGATATGTCCTTTATCAGGCTTTACTGTGGGAAAATACTCCAAGAAAATGCTCATGTGATTTGAAAACTGCTTCATGGGACAGCATTCAGTGAGTAGTGGAAATGATCTGATTCTGCTAAAATTTATTTCTAAACCACATACCGCCTGTCTGGTGGGTGTTGCATATGGCCAATCTCCTCTGGGCAATCCTGCAACATGGGCTGGAGTTCTTCCTGTGGGGACGGGGTCAGAGTGGCAGTGGACTGATGGCTATAGGACACAGCAGCTGGAGAAGAAGCTGCTCCCCGCACAGGAGGTGTGGGGCCTCTTTCATCTTCCTCCTCTTCTAATTCATCCTGCTGCAAATACATCCGTGCTGGTGGTACAGGACATGGCATTTCTTGATCATAGCTGAAACAACATGTTATGTGTTACTATAAGAACATGCTGACTTACTTCAGTTTCTCCCAATGAACTACTGCTATAGTAAGTGGAATGTCAGCTTTGACTTGTTTTCAAATATGAAGAGAGAAATGAATTGTGGAAGAGCTTATTGAAGAAGAGGAAAAGGAAAAATTTTGTACAAGACTTCTAGTTTGGATGAATGAGGAAACTGCTAGGCTACTTGATCACAAAGAAAACAGAGGAAAAGTGTTACACAGAGTGAGACAGTGGGATTAGGAAAGCAAAAAAGATACAAAGCACCCACACGATTTGAGCATCAACTTTCCTGAGCTAATGTCATCAATTTAGGTGGTAGAGAATAAGCAAGAGAGATGTAATGAAATTACAACTTATATAATGCAATACATCACCGCCCTGCTAATTCTTCTAAATCATAGTAAGGAGTCATTGTTTTAAAAAGTCTGCTATCATAAAGATTTTTGAAGTATTACATATACTATTTTTCTCTGCAAGATTGTAAATTATTATTAGCATATTATACAGGCTGAGAAATTATAAAGAAACAGTAAAAAAACCCACTTAACATAGTTTAACTTAGTATATATCAAATGTACTATGTTCTATTCCTCCAGTGCAACATATTCTCAAGAAGATGCAAAGATGGCATTGCAGATAGTCTGATGATGAAGTTCTAGACCCTGAGCAAAGGACTTTCTAAATTCTTTCAAAGGGAGAGATACTGGAAACAACTTACATAGTTCAATAGAACTCTCTTTTGAAAATGCAAATAGATCATTATTTCTTCAGTTGGGCACAAAATGAACTGGTTGGTTTGAATTTAGGATGGTGAGTGAAAAATACAATACCCCTAAACAGTAAAATGCTCTTCTGCTCCTGGGCTAGATCTGAGTAGGAAACAAGATAAATCTGGAGAGTACTTACACTTTTCTATCTTATCTTATCCCAGGAATATGTTTAATGATTAGAATGACAAAGATGTACTGCATTATATAAACTGTTTGATTACTGCTCTCTCTTATTTGTTCTCTACCACCCCACCTTGTTTACTTTACCTTAGGAAAACTGATGCTTAAATAATGTGGTTGCTTTTTATCTTTTTTAATTCCCTAATCCTCCTACCTCAATTTTTGTAACTCCTTCTTATGTTTCCTTTGTTATCAAGTAGCCAAGCAATTTGCTCACCTATCCAAATTAGTAATCTTGAAGAGAATTATTCCTTTCTCCTCTTCATTAACCTGTCTCACAATTCATCTGTATTCTACCTATAAGGACTCTCTACAATCTGTTCCCTTGTTTTCATCTGTTGCATGTCCTACTGCAATAATCTTTTAATTGATCTCTTTGCCGCCAGTCACTCCTTGCTTCGCCATGGTCACATTGTTCCAAAATTGCTTTACTATAATACAAGTCACTGTCAGGTCGTTCATTTGCTCCAAGTAATAAATGGCTCTCTAATTGCTTAGAGAATAAAATAAAAATGCTGCAGCAAGGCATTTGAGTATCGGCATAATCTGGCTTACGTTTGCCTTCCCAGTTTTCCCACCCCTGCCATGTTAGTTTTGCAAAAGTCCATATCTCTGCATGGTCCCAGGATCCATAAAAATCCCTGCTCTTAATTGATAACTTTATCATTTTCAAGGTGAAAAACACTTATCAGCAGATTAGATTCATTCTTACCAGGCAAATCAAATCTTTCTCTTTGGGGAGAAGTTGTATATCTTGTAGTATTTTTTTTAAATCTACAATAGCATATTTTATTTTAACCCTTTTTAGTCAACTAAAATAGAAGAAAATATTCTATTAAAATAGCCTGGAAAACAAACTATTATGACCAAACTTATCTTCACGATTTGCAGATTCTATATTCGCAAATTCACTGATTCAGTGAATTTGAAACCCCCATATCAATACTAGTGATGTTTTTGTGGCCATCTTCATACATACAAAAAGACACCAAAAAATTGAACCACCTGACATGCATGTACCCAGCAGAAGCAAAACAAGACAACACATATTTTCTTTCGTCAGCTCTCACATCATTTGAACAGTTGATTTAGGGCCCACATTGCTTGAAATTTTCTTGCTTAATATCAGTGATTTCCCTGTTAAAAATGGCACCCAGAGGAAATGTTAACATGCAGCTTGGCACTCCTAACTTAAGAGGGTTGTGATGTGCCTAACAGAGAAAATGTGTCTATAACAGATGTGTTTTCTCAGAAATGACACTATATTAATGAAAAATATATATTAAATAATGGTGCTTTAAACAAAACACATATAAAAAAAGGCCTCAGATCAACCAAAATGTTGTGACCTGAGGCTCAAAGAATCTAACCCTGTATTTCCCCTAGAGACTAATGGTTCCATATTCACCAATTCAGTGTTCACAGCAACTTTATAAAACATAACTACTATGGATAATGGGAATCGCCTGTTAACATTTTTGTAAAAGAATTTTACTTGAAAATATATGTTATTTAAAAATGATTAAAAAACAGAAGCACAGAGGTTTTGTCTTCTGTGCACAGCTGGGACTGTAAAACTCTTTTTTATAAGAATTAAAAAACAAAGCCTTTATTTCTATAAAGTCATTGAAAAGACTATTTCCAAGTAGATTTCATTTTTTTTGTAGTTAATTCTCTAAGTCAAGAGAATTCTCTGCTTTTAATCTCACTACTAAAGCAGCTGTTTTGTTTTGTTTGAGGTATCATGTCCAATTATAAAGATTCTGGAATGAGAGGAAGCACTCTAACTTTTCATTTTTTCATGTGGACTATTTGTTCTTGTTAAATCCTTCTGAGAAATAGTTCAGGGAAGTTTAAACCTCTACAAGTAATTTTCAGCATAATGTGATAATATCTAAGAAAAATGTAGTCTCCAGAAATTGTGGTATGTAAATCCACATAATTATTTTATGAAAACTTAACAATGTGTCAAAGAAATTCTAACACAGTCATGTATCACTTAACTACAGGAACATGCTCTAAGAAACACCTTGTTTAGGGATTTCATGACTGTCTGAACTTCAGAGTAGATTTAGACAAACTCCCATGGCATTAACACAAACCGGGCTAAATAATATAGCCTATTGCTCCTAGGCTCTGGACCTGTATATCATCATACTTAATACTGAACGCCTCTGTAACACCAGGGGAAGTAGTCAGGTATCTAGGCACATCTAAGTATGGAAAAGGTACAGTACAAATAATAGACAATGGGAATTTTTCTGCTCCATTTTAATATTATGGGAAGAGCATCATATATGTGGTCTGCCATTGACTGAAATGACCTTAGGCAGTGCATGACTATTTTGAAAATCACAAAATCATATGTGAAATTCTATATATACAAACTCAAGATTTCCTGTGTGTGTGTGTGTGTGTGTGTGTGTGTGTGTGTGTGTAATTCCCAGTTCCTAAAGAAGTTTCTAGAGCACTCATTCTTTTATGGGCATCCCTGAGGAGGGTTTTAAAGCGACACTGATCAACATTGTCTTATTTAGAGATAACACTGTGAACTTCAGGAGTCAGTCTCCTCTTGGCAGTACAGGGTAACAACTACTTGGGTGGGTATAAGCAAATGTATTATACCATTCACAGGTTATGTTCCGCCTACCTTTCATCTACAGAAATACTGTACTCTTCACTGTTGCCATGGGGAGAAGGATGTGCCGGGGGAGGAGGAAGCAAGTCTGCCCAGTTCATGCCACCCTGTTTGGGAACCTTGGGTGTCCGTGCCCCTTTCTTGTGCCCTTGACTTCCTAGAGAAGAAATTAAGTACAAGTCTTTTATTCCTGGCCTTTAATTTTTTTTCCTATTATCCATGATTAATTATTTTCTGTGAATATGATCTTATAATTTATTCAGGTATATAGAGATAAACACACTTTTCTTCATTAATTTTAATTCAGAATTTTATAGAAGAGAAGAAGCAAAGAATTGTCAATTTAACTGTAGAACGCATAGCAAAAAAGCAATAAAACCATAAATGAATTTTACAAGTCATATCATTAATAGTGATCTTCCTACAGTAATTAATTGCATTATGGATTATCATCTAAAACAAATGAGCTGTAGACATATTTTCTGGAGTGCCTTTCTATTATTTAATTGCTGAAACCTAAAATACAATATGATACAGATACGATCTATTAGAGTTCCACTGTTGCATTAAATCACTGAATATATATAATTTGTACTTGTCCATTGAAATGTTTTGGGCACAATGAAATTATTAGTTTTCTTCAGAAGGGCAGATACAGATGAGAATAAATGCTGGAAGAACTAATATAACTAACGACAAAAGAAGCCAAAAAATGCTCTTAGAAAGGGACAGACATCTTCTCAGCCGCTGTTTCTATAAAATTGTGGCTTATAGTAAAATAATGTTGCTGAACGTTCCTAATAGTTTGAAATAACCCAATTCTTCAAGTGCTACAGTTTTCCAATTTTAGATTTGGTGTATTCTTTGAACACCATAGATGCATATGTTCCCCTTTTAAAACCTTCAGGTCAAAAGGTATCTGGGGATAAAGTTCTCCCCCTGAATATATTTTAGAATCATATTTATATTATAGACAATAATTGTTAATTGCAATTGAATTGTAATTGATTTTTCTCATATGATCCTGTAATATCAGTGAATTGTCTTGATCTTTTTTTTTTTTAAATCCTAACTTAAACAGCTACATGTCACCCTGCATATGACACAGGTCTTAGCTTACTCAGTGGCAGAGGGACTTACTTTTTTTTAAGTCACTTGGGAATTTTCTAACGGCAGTGTTTGTTATACCAGATGTTCTTGCCTTGGTATGTTACAACACCAAGTGTGGGCTGAGGAACAGGCTGTTACTAATAAACTGTGACTCCAGCCCTGAGCCTGGGTGTCTCTGTTTCTGTCTGTCACTCGGTTGTTATGTACTGGGGTGACTGGGCATGCATGACAGAGTCAACATTGGCCAGTGTCTTCCTCTGGATTTCCTGAGACACATGCATGGTAGTAACTCCACCTGACCCAGTGACTTGACCCATACAAACCTTTCCTGTACTTCATGTACTAGCTTTACTTGCTCCCTACCTTCACCAGACCTCACTCCTTTATAATTGTTTTACCAAATATCCACAGAATAACAGGTGATGAATAGCAGCATGGCATCATGGTCTCAGTGTCTAAGCTAAGAGATGGAGAAGGTCAATCGAAAATTAATAACCTAGAATCATGGGGTTTTTCCCCTATTAAAATATGATTTTCTCTATAAGTAAGAATATAAAGATGAAATGACATCAACATTCAAATATCTAAATATTTTATGTTTTTATGTTTTTCCCAAAAGTAGATCTTTGACATTTTTAAGTCAGTTTACTTGATTTAAAAAAGAAAAAAAATATTTGATAATATTTTCATTGTTAATACAAATTAATGTACAGTAGATTCTGAGAAAATCTACAAAGAAAAAGGGCCATTTCTAAGCTCCTTTAAATAAGAAAAATTTCAACACAGGTTAGAAAATGTTAAACCAGCATACTTTAGCTAAAAGAAGGCAGCAAACTGTGAATGTGATGTTCTTTACAGAAGGAGGTAGAGACACTTGGCTAAAAGAACCTAGCAATGACTTTGATCCAGTTGCTGGGAGGTGCAATTTCTACCCTCTCCTGCAGATACATGCTCCATTCAAGACCAATTAGTTTGTTCTCATTGTGGTGTGACTTGCCACATGTTAGTTCTAATAATGAACCACCTTTAATTAGAAAAACAGGACTTAAGTACCATCAAGCTCCCATCTGCAACCCCTATCAGGAAAACAGCTGGCAAACAGCTGTCCCAGCATGAAGACCACAGGGAGGAGTCTCTGTGGTTTTTGAGGCATGGACAAATTGAGGCTGAGAGGTTGCTTTATGAGGCTCTTGAACAAGAACGGAGGGATCACAGAGAAAGTACAAACTGAGACAGTAGCTGGATCTCAGGTTATTGTCTCTCAGGTTTTTACAGTGCTGAAGTGTACTTAAACGTTACTTGCTTTAATAGCATTATTTCAAATGGTAACAGATTTATCTGATTACCTATATGTACAACATTTCTTATGTTATATTTTGGAAAAGGGAGAAAAAAGTTTCAGCTGCCTTTAAAGTTTAGTGGTAGCTGCTTTTAAATTTTAGTTCATACTTTTGATTTACTGATAAAGGAAGAAAACAGGGAGCTTAGTATTTGATACCTAATGGAAAATAAAATGGTTTACTGAGAATATAGTCCCTTAAACTGAAAAAATAAGACCCATGTCTGATATAAAAAACAAAAACCCAAGCCTGATATAAAGAAAGATTAGATTCAAATGATATAAAGTGATTCAATACTTCAGTCCATCTGGGGCTGTACCATCTTTTAAACAGAGAGGTAGATGTTTCCTGGGATCCCCTTACCAGATGTACTACTGTCCTGATTCGAACTGTTGTAGGATCCTCCCGTATTCTGGTCATATGAGTGATTGTATGGAATTGTTGGAGGAACTGTGTCATTTGCTCGATAATCTAGATATTTCAGATAGAAAAAATATATACATTTATGTTTTCTTTGTGAGTTATTTCTAATCTCTTTATTTTGTATATATTTCTGAGTACATTAAGAAACCAATTGTCTGTTTTTCTCTTTTATTTTTAGATTCAAATTGTCAGGCTATAAAAAGACTTACACTCAAAATGGATGTCTATATATCCATTTAAAAATATAGGAATAGAAACTGGGGGTATAGCTAAGTGGTAAAGCACATACTTAGTATGCATGAGACCCAGTACCCTCAATCAGTAGTACTCTCCCCCCAAAATATGTACATACATGTATATATAGTAACAAA
Source organism: Urocitellus parryii (assembly GCF_045843805.1). Lineage (NCBI taxonomy): Eukaryota > Metazoa > Chordata > Mammalia > Rodentia > Sciuridae > Urocitellus > Urocitellus parryii. The sequence goes on along the minus strand of NW_027554016.1, from coordinate 4,395,542 downwards.
ATAATTCTAACAAGAATAAATCAGAAAATGCCACATCTGCAACTCATAAAACATAAATTACAATAAAATAAAAATAAAACGGAAACTTGTCAGCTAGATGATATCTCATAAAAATGTATCCCTGATAAGAAAATAAAATATCTAATCTGCCCCAGAAATGCTTCTCCTTATTTAGGCAAAGGTGAAAATCCAGATGATAAGCTTGCTACTGGAATGTAGTCAGTAATAATCTGTCAGCCTAGCTGCATTCCGGGGTCTTTATTACACTCTGACATACCAAATCTGCTTACAAGCAGTACAAACAATAAATCAGAGTTCTGAAATGTTTGTACAGAGGACTGTCAGAGCTTTCTGAGGTCCAGAGTAAAACCACACACTATGGAAAAATAATGTAATGGTTTGAATCCCCACAGTAATCTCCATAGCTGCAGAATCTGCTCTCAATTTTGTCAGTCTTTGTCATCAATGTATGTAGGAATCTTAATAAATATTTATTAAATTGGATTATTATACCAGTTAAGTACCTTCTCAAACTTGGGAAAAAGCTAGATGACTTTATTATCAAATTAAAACATGACATGAACTTAATGAAATGTTTAAATTATCTTGTTATACTCTCCAGCTTCACAAAGTTTTATTTTTGAAGAAAATGCTCTCAACTCAAGCCTAAGAAAATAAATCCGTACCTCTAATTATGTACCATAAAATGCATTCTTGACCAGGATACGTGCACAACATTGCCCCGTCTATTCAAATTAGAGCAATCTAGTTATAGCTAGAGGTATATAACTTTGCAAATCATGTTATTAAAGCAGTAGCCTGAAGAACTACAAAGAAATCAAACACCTATCTCTTTCAACCCACATGCATTACAACATTACAATACACAGATATTCCCCTCAGGCCATAAAATACTATTCTGCTGCTTCAAGTTAATACTAAACTCCATTTATTTTAGGTTCTATACTGGCAGACTTCAATCAGGTCAACCCAAGAAATTGAGGTTCTAAAATTATATACATCATAGCAATCTCAGGAACCACACAAGGTCTGAGAAATACAACAAATTGAACCACTTCTCCAGTTCAAGTTTAATTTAATTATTTTTCTTCAGTTTGATATAAAAAGGCCCTTCATTCATAGGACCATGTAGAAGCAATTATCTTCCATCCTCAAGTGGAAAGAGTGGAATAGTCTATTTATTGAAAATTCGAGGTATTGTGACAGTTGTACATCTGCCTTATGAATAAAAGATTGTATGTCCTCAGCAATCCCTCACCTACTATTAAATTTAAATTAATCTCAAAACCATTTGAAAATACTTATATATTATTATAAAATCAATTTTCCAAGCTTATTGTGGTGCTAATTAACTCTTTGACACTGGAAATTCCGAAACCAAAGAAAGAAGAAAATCACAATAACCAAAGGAAAGAGGTGACTTTCGAGTCACAGACAGTTGTTGACATCTAGTGCCGAGGGGCTAAGAATGTCAACATGGGAAAGAGAAGGAATAAGGGCCGAGCTGTTCACCTTTGTTCAGTTTGTTTTGCTCCATGATGTTATACTGAATTGGTGCCACTTCTTGTTTCTGCTGACCGGGTGGTTTCCAGTGCTTCTCGCTGGAGTCCCCGCTGCCATTGTTCATGTTATTGGTGAGGTTGGACTGGATGAGCTGGGTGGTGGCATAAGGAGTGGGCTGCCCTGATGGATTGACAAAACGCCCGTACTTCAGATTTGGGCTATTGAAGGTTTTCATCTCATTGATTTTGTTACTAAGATCCACATCACCATAAACAGTTGACTCAGGGAGCATCAGATTTGTTTGTTTGTTATCCAGTTGGTTGTTATAATTTGCTATACAATCAGCTATGTGCAATGGAGAGGAAAAGGAAAAAGTCATTCTGCATGGTTATTCGTTTTCAATTTCTTTCTAAGAAGCTTTGTGAGTCACAGTAAAATTGCGATGTAAAGTACAAATGGGCTTAAATTAGATCAATAGAAAGGGCCCCATATTCATATGGACTTTCTAAGGGAAATCAAACTTGAGGGAATAAGAGCATCCAGAGCATTTGTGTAGAGAGGACATAATTATAAACTTATGCCACTGCTGTATGCTAAATAATTCATCTAATTTAAAATAGGAATTTCCTTTAACAACCATTTTAACAGGAATTCCACTAAAATAATACATACGTGAATCTTTGTTAACTTTAAATTTTCTAGTCTTGGGTTAATGAACTATTTGAAGCTACAGAACAAAGCACATAAGAATCCAAAGAGGAAAATGTATCCACAGGTCAATTCTAATATTTTTATCCTCAAAAGATAAGATGAGCAGGGATAAGGTGATAGTTAATAGTGCTTAGGAGAATTTTATTAGTTCCTATCTTGGTCATATAGGGTAATCATTATTGAAGAGAAATGCTACATAATCATTTTTTCATGGTTTCGTAATGACATCCCAAGTATAAAATGACAATAATGATGACAAAATGAACCACACTAACCAGGTCACTTAATCAAATAATGCCTGAAATAATATCTACTATGTCTAATACCTCATTCCACTCTGATCTTCCCTTCATTGAAATATTTAGAAATTAAATAACTGATCACACACACACACACACACACATACGCACGCACGCACACACAAACACACACACACACACACAGAGAGAGAGAGAGAGAGAGAGAGAGAGAGAGAGAGAGATATTTAAGGCTTATGATTGAAAATATTAAAACAGCAGGAATAATTAAAGTCATATTGTAAGGATAAACATTTTTAAATTAAAAAAGGTGCTATGGAAAAACATCATTATTCTATTCAGATTGATTAAAAGTGGCACTATCACTAACAGGTCTCTTTAAGAATTGGTTTTAACTGGATATCTTAATAAATGAAAATTAACATGCTTTCTACTGTAGATGTAAATATGAATATAATCTTAAGAAAAATTTTCAGCTTCTCTATGTTACTAAATTTAGCTACTTAATTTAATCATACATGATCAAGCAGCAGAGATATTTGGTACATCTGGATTACAGTAATTCTCATATCAAATTTCTAGGAATTGTTTTGTTTAATGATGATTAAAAAATAATCTAAAGGCACTATACTCATTTTGCTTTGCCAATATTTCTATATGAGTGTTATCCAAAAGGTCTTCTAAAAGTGTTGGACTTGTCCTAGACTCCAGTGTCCAATATAGTTGCCACTGGCCACATAACAGCTATGGAGAACTTGAAATGTGGGTAGTGAGAATGAGGAGCTGAATTTCAAACTGTATTTTATTTAGTTGATTTGAATTTAAGTAGCCATCTGTTGCCAGTAACTATCATACTGGACAATGCAACATATTAATTCCAGTAGGTGTCCCTTTTGTTTATGATACATGACTATCTATATAGACAGCAGAACCTGGGCCTCTGGAGGACACACACTAGTTGTGTGAATGGTCATATCCACATCTAATAATGGAGACATGGGATTGTTTTTAGGGTAGACATATTCATAGTTCTATGATTTGTTCTTTATAATTTATTACATCTTTACTTGCATGCCATCTTCTCATTCTCATTTCCTTAGCTCCAGGCATTATTTTACTTTCATAGGCATCTTATTTGTTTCTTTACAACTATTTAAATGTTTCCTATCTTATTAATAATGGGACTTTTTGTTTCATAAGAAATTATCTGTATTTTTTTCTGCCTTTAGATCTTGCAGTGCTCCATATCTACTTGTCTTACTGTGATGTTTTAGCATGAAATTTTAGTGAAGTAATTTACTCACACATATTTCAGAACCAAAGTATAACAGACTATAAATGTACACTTACACACCTGAAATATATATGGATGTGTGTATTTCTTATGTCTTCAGGATTTACATCTATACTATAATATCTGATTTAAACTTTCATTTAAATTTTTTTGTTATTATTCTTGTTCAAATATTATAACTCTTACTGTTAGAATTAAGTCCACTCAAACTATGGATTTATTGACCTTTTGATCTTTGTTATTTATTCCTAAAATCATGAATATAATAAATTATTGCAACTAAACTTATCATTGTACTCATTCTTATAAATGATTGTGCATGACTTTGTTTTCTTGCAATCTATGCTAGAGCTTGTCTTCTTCATTCTCTGAGGAAATCTTGGTGGAGGGTGAAATATAAAAGTTTAGAAATGGAGAAAATATTTGAATCATGCTAGCTTGCTACACAGTGTTGGACATTTCATGAAAATGTGGATCAAAGTTCCCTTCCCCAGGTGGGCAGAGGGAAAGGAAAGTCAGCTGCTTCTGGATAACTAGCCCAAGGCCAGTGCATATCTCCCTCTCTCCGTGTCCCTAACCTGGGCGGCTGTAGGTGGTCAGGTTGCTGTGGCTGTTTCCATTGCCCGCGGTGCAGCAGTTGATGGAGCAGTCATTGTGGCTGTTGCCAGTATTAGGCCACTTGTCTGCCAGCCACAGCTGTGCGGCAGGTTCACTGATGTTGAGAAGTCCTGGCCTAGAGAGAAAAAAAAAGAGTAAATGTTATATGGACAGAAAATAATATTTTCTATTCAGAATTGCAGCAAATATTTCATTTAATTGTTCTTACAATAATTTGGTGCATTATACTGAATGATATTATTCTTTTTATTTACAGAGAGGCAATTATAATATATCGTTCCAGATGTATCTCAGTGCACACAGCCATACATCTGTGAACTGGTACTGCTGTACTTCAGACTTAAAATCTTTTACTGTTTACAATGTTCTATTCTGCCTTTAGTCATGGTGATTGAAAAATCAAACGTGGAATCTGAAAACACAGATGCATAAAGACTTTTAGTAACTAAAAATTATTCTAGCTAAATCTGTTTGCATTTCTTCATTTTTGACCTATTAAAAAATTGCAACTCTTCTCACAACTTCATTAAAAAAATGCAACAATTTCCTTTATGGAGACAATGAACCCTTCACATTAGGCAGATTTACAGATTTTGCTTCCAACCCATGTTTAAGAAACAGTGAGCGCAGACTGGCGTGACATTTTGCACAGAGCTACAATGATGTTTCAGTGAACAGTTCTGTGAGCTTGTCAACATTTTCTGATGGTGACAATGTAAAATGCCGTGAGTTCCTAAATAAACAAAGGAAAGCTACTGAATGAAATCTGGTAAAACAAAGATGTCGACTAAAAGAAATATTAGCACTCATGTTTTTTTTTTGGCACAACAGATGTTAATCCTCTTTCACCAAGTGCTGGAGAGGCCAAGTGCATCGGGAGATATTAATGGGAGCCCTGGACCACCAGTGCCAGGGACTCAAACTGGAGTCCAAGAGCAGCATTCTTCACGTCCTTTTTCAACATTGACTCCGTGTGATAACTCAGCAAAAGAGGCGATGATGTATGATGTGCTGTCCAATCCTCAATAAACAGTCTGGCGCTACAGACTATGCAAAGATTTTCTTGGTGGTTTCATTTTCTTTGTTAAAATGCAATAACCAGCCTTCTCATTTACTTGAGAAGCAAGAAACTGACATTGCCCTCTAAATGGTTCCTATTTTGCCACAGAGAAACATATTTTGCAAGTGATGGTTATTTGTAAGTCAGTTAAAATGAAGAATATGGATTTGCAGTCCATATATCTGTATCCATATATGTGCATATTTATACAATTAAGGATGCATGTGTTTCCTCTTTGTTTACAGTGGGAGAGGCACTTTGAATTCTTTACATATATTCATTTATTGAACCATCACAGCCATTTTACAGGCAGGGATTGCTAATACCCAAGTTTTACAGATGAGGAAATGGGACACTTGGGGGAAGTCAAGGCACATGGGCACAGCTATATGGAGTGAGTGAGTGACTACCTGGGATTCCAGCACAAGCTGTGGCCCTGGAGTTCACACCATGAACTAGGATGCTATAAACACACACTGGAGCCTGAGGAAGTTCCCTGAAGCTCTTAAACATTCTTAATGGAGAGTGAAAAAAATATCTGAAGGCCCCAAATTCAGGACAAAGTTGCTAAAATTGAATTACCTATTATAATTGTTGATAAAAATATGCTTTGAAGCCTGGTGCAGTAGTACATGCCTGTAATCCCAGTCACTCAGGAGGCTGAGGAAGGAGGATGGCAATTCTGAGGCCAGCCTCAGCAAAATAAAATAAAAAAGATCTGGGGTTGTAGTTCAGTGGTAAAACATCCATGGATTCAATCCCCAGTAACAGATAAATAAATAATTTGCTTTGAAGAGAAATGTCGCTGGACTTAAAATTTCATGCATTTAAATGATATCTAGTGTCTGTGAAATACATGTTGGTTATAGAACTTCTGCATCTAGTAACCTTTAGCTTTCCTACTTTATTTCTCCTTGAACTTAAACCATAAATGCTATCACTGTCGAAGTTATTCAAAATAAAACTCCCATTTTTGACACTGAAGAGATGATACTATGTCTGCAGTAGAGGTCAAGTAGAAATTCTCCACAGCTCAACTTATATGTTTTAATAGAAAGAGACAATATTTTCATGCTACTATGACTCCCTCTGTATGTCTGTGGTTGTGGGGAGTGTTAATATTTTTCCAGTGAATGCTTTGCTAGCATCACTGGCTTAGAGAACTTTTCATATAGATGGGTGATTTCCAACAGGAAGTAGGATTAACAACTCACATCCTGCTTTCTGTTTAGACTTGAGTTTGGAATGCTAATTATTTAAGGAAAAAGGTAAGCCATGTTCACTGTCCCATGATGGATCTTAAAATGCTGTGTGTGTGTGTCCAAGGTCTTGGAGGAAGGTGAGGTCACTGGCAGCTACTCTGACAACAGAGCGTGAGAAGTCTTTCAAAGTAACAGCTTCACAGGCTCCCTGTATCCCTTAAAACTCATCAGCATGCATCAGACAATCAAACTACAGCCAAATATGAAGCAAAAGCAAAACATGTGTTCGTTACCGAGGTTAACGTGTGCCTAACACATCAATACATCATGTTACATATTAAGGGGACAGACCTGCGTCATGAAGGAGAAGAGGGCAAACGTGCACTAATAATTAGGAGGCAACTGCCTTCAATTCCTGCTCTGCTACTTGATACATTCCAATCACTCACTCTGAGAGAACCTGTTTAAACTGTTAAACCACAAAATATAAGACTATGGGGTTCCAGAGCTGGGGATATGGCAGAGGGCCCTTACAGAAAGTAAGTATTGTCAGCTGTGGGTCATGTCTGACCCCCTGCCAGGCTGAATGAGTGGCCAAGGTTTAAAGAGCACCTTCACCTGATGCTGCATTTCTCTCCTCCCTCTTACTGACAGGGAATGTGGTACTGGCTTTTCACCAGGTTATCTTCACTTGTTCACTGCTTTTTTTTTTGGAGTTTTCTCTAATTTTTCCTGGTTGAATCTGTGGTTTGAATTTTAAGCAGAGGTTTTGGAAGACACAACTGGAATTTTCCAGGGAAAGAAAAGAAATTAATAAAGACGGCTCCTTAGTATTTCTATGTTTCTCTCCTGCGTTACCTCAAAGGTCATTTGCCATTTTCAAGTTGAGCCCAGAGTTCTCTTGGCTTACCATTATGTTATTCTCTCTTTTCTGAGAATAACTAAATGACAGTTTGGAGAACTAGGAGAGAGTTCCAGACCACCTCCTCATTTATTAGAGGACACAATCCAGCACCGAATAATTTCCTTAAAGTCATCAAGAACTGAATTGAGGTCTTCTGACATTCACTTATTAAATAACTCATTTGTTCTTTTTTTAGGTAACTTGTAAATGACTGAAAGTTCATACAGTTTTTGAATTTACTGATGTCCTTCACTGAACTACATTTATTACATTACAAAAAAATTAACTTATCGATAAATAAACCTCATATTTTCTATAATCCAGGATCTCATATTCTCTTGTCAGAGGCAATTCTATCTACCATGGTTGGCAAACTCTCTCTGTAAAAGGACCAAATAGAAACCACTGAAATCTCTGCAGGTCATTCAATTTCTGTTGTAACCACTTGACTTTTCTTTTATAGCTCAAATAAATGAGAGCCTGTCTGTATTCTTATAAAACTTCATTTACAAAAACAGATGGCAGGTGGACTCAGGGCAAAAGCTATAATTTGGTGACTCTTGATACAAAGAAAAGCAAATGCATTGTCTCCTCCTGGGTAGGAGACAATGTGATAGTTGCATAGTACAGATTTTGTAGAGGGTACAGCAGGTAAAATCTGATACACTAACTAGGGATAATGGGTGGGAAGACATTGTTAGCCTGTGTATAAGCAATGTGCCATGTAGCAAGGATACAGGACACTGACATACTGGAGATAAGCTGACACAAGGGATCATAGGGCACAGCACATAATAGTGAAAAATGGGGCTGCAAAGTTCAAGACTTTATGGACTTCACAGGCTATGGCACGTTTGGACTTGATATTTTAAACACAGCAAGTTCTGCTGCAGGTGGGATTTTTCAACAGCTCAGGAACTTACACAATTAGCATGAATTTCAAAGATTATTCTGCCTCTACTGGAAAGAGAATTAGTAGACAACAGTGCTAATAAAACTGGATGAACTTAGGACAGCTGGGAGCTCATAGTTTTGGCAAGGGAGAATAAGTGCTTAAAAAGAAAGAATATCAGTCATAGTGGAGGGGTAAAAAAAAAAGGATCCATAGAACACAGTAATGGTTGCAGGAAGCAAAAGAGGATGATCAACAGATCTTAGCTTAGGTGCCATCAGCCAAGAGAGGTGGTAGGTCCAGGGAGGACCCATGAAGTTTGTGATGAATGAAGAAAACCAAGACAAGGGTTGGAGGTGAGGAAAGCCAAGTGGATATTGAATTTGCTATTCATTCTCTTTTCCAGTGACCACAAAACTCAGTGTTATGGTTTGGATCTGGAATGTCCTCCAAAAGCTCTTGTGTTGAAGATTGGTCCCCACGTAGCAAAGTTCGGAGGTTGGGCTTTTAGGCAATGATTGGATGGTGAGGGCTCCGACCTTATCAGTGGCTGAGTTCATTTGATCAGTGGATTAATCCACTTGATGGATTAATACATTGAGAGCTCAGCAGACTACTGGGAAGTGAGACCTCGTCAGAGGAAGTAATCACCAGGGGCATGCTCTGGAAGAGTTTATTTTGTCCTTGGCCCTTCCTCAACTCTCACCTCTCTGCTTCCCAGCTGCTGAGAGTTGAGCAGCTTTCCTCTGCCATACACCATGATGCTTGAGCCTAAAGAAATGAGGTCAATGGGGGCTGGGGTTGTAGTTCCTTGGTAGAGTGCCCGCCTAGCACGTGCAAGGTGCTGGGTTCAATCCATAGCACTACATAATATGTATTAAAAAAAAAAGCTGCAGAAATGAAGTCAATGGACCAGAGCTTGAGACCTGTGAGACTGAGCCAAAACACTTTCCTCCCTAAGTTGTTCTTTTAGGTATTTTGGTCCTAGCAACCCCTCCCTACCCCCGCACAGATTCATCATGGCTAGGAAAGAGGCCTCTTCTTAATGAACCTTCTCTTTCTCGTCCTACTTGATTTTTACCCCAGTACTTATCAACTGTTGACACTGTACAGTTGACCTTTTAAAAAATGTTTATTATCCATCTTCCATCTCTCCCACCATAATCAAATGCCCACAAGATCAGGAATTTTATCCACTTTGCTCACTGATGCATTCCAAGCAGCTAACACAGTATCTGCCCTGTAGTCAGTGTCCATTATAGTTAATGAATAAATACATTTAAAATTGTGTGTATAACTGTCAGTTGAGCACTGACTCTAAAATTTTTATTTAACTATTATTGCCTCTGTGACATTCCAGCATCTTTTATCAATTCATTTAGTAAAATGATGATTTCTAGTTAGTATTTGAGATATATCCATTTCACTGTCTGGATTCTGTTTTTTAGTTGAAAACGCTATGATTCTTTGTTAGTGAGCTTTCCAAATAGACAGTTCAGGAACTTGACAATTCTTTATTCCTGTCCTAGAAACCACCATTTCCCACCTATGCATTCCTGCCACTGTCTTCCATGAGACCATTTGGTCTGTCTGGGTTGTAAATTGTTTAGAGAAGGAGCTAGGTTAATATTTTATGGGTGTGCACGTGTGTATAAGCATGTGAACACATGCCCATGCACAGGAGCTAGTGCCAATAAAACTGAAGTCAACAGTCATGAATAGACACAGAGAGAGGTAGTTAAACAATCAGGCATTCCAGATTCACCCACAGGAAAATGTTCTCATGGCAGAAGCTCTTTCATGAATGTCTGGACTGTGACTTATATGGAATTCCCCTGGATGCAAAAATGTGTTCTGCTTTCATCCCTCAATCAAGTGGATTTACTCCTCATAAAAACCACCCCAATATTTGGGTCTTTTGGTGGCTGGCTTTGTTTCACAGTTGTGAAAACAGGAAGTTAGTAGTACCCAGGAAAGAAAAGATTAATGCTTACTGACACATTTGTACAGCACCAGCTAAAGGCAGTCAATATATATATATATATATATATATATATATATATATATATATATATTTAAATAACTCTTTGTCATAAACTAAGTTTAGTAATTTTCTTATTAGGAGGTATATTCCTTGGATTCAGGAATAATATCTTACTCATTTTTTGACTATTCAGTAGCTAACCATATTATCCGACCATATGAAGAAGGGCACTCTAATAAGCTAATTTAATTGAATTATAAATTGGTTTTGGTTAGAAATTTTTTTTCTCCCTTTGTGCCTAGGTGCTACTGTTTTTGAAAAAAAGAAAAATCACCTTATTGTGGAAAATCCTGGAACTTGCCTAATGTAATTTACATCCTGTTTCAGCCCCTTTAAGCCGCCTGTCACATTAATTTGTGATTTCTCTGTGAATATATTAAAGTTCACTGAATAATAATTACCTCAAAAATCATAAGTATAGGACTGAGGATATTTTTAGTTAAAGGGTGAAAAATTTCTTTGTTAACAAACTACCTAGATTTCTTTTTTTATCTGAATGTATTTCCCTGCAAACGGAGGTATCTACTAAGCTGAATTCATAACAAGAACAAACAAACATAACCTATAACTTCTGAGCAACTGCTTAGTTCAGCAGGTTTTCAAATGAGCACTTTTTCTTTGATAGTATCTGTTAACTAGCTATATTTCTTAATCTTCATAAATGCCACAGCTTAATCACTTTAACTCCTTTTAATCATCTGCTAAATCAGCAGTCTGTTTTTCTTGGTTAACGTACTCCCTCTGGTGGCCATTGTCTAAAGTGCAACAGCTCCATCAGGAACTGTATTTCTGTGTAAATGACTTGGTTCAACACCCCAGATGAATGGATTCTTTCCAAAAGATTGGGACACTTTTTATCTTTAAGTTGTTAAACCTCTGAAGCAATGAAACTTGCATCGGTGAGGAAGACAAGAAGAAATATTTTTAATTCCCCCAAGGATCTACAAAACAAGGAAGATAATTACCTCCCTCCACTGCTCACAGCTTCGCCTCCTCTCTGATAAGTTACTAGAATGTTAAAAAAAAGGAACAATTAATAGACACATTTATATATCAAAAGCTATTACATTCACAAGCATCTTTGTACAATGGAATTCTTTATCCCTTCCTACCCAGTAACATTGTAAAAATCCTTACAGGACATAGCAGTTTTCTAATTCAGCTAATAATTTAAAATTCTTATTAAATTAAATATGCATCATTCTTAGCCTTAACAATATTGAGAAAAGCAACAGTAAAATTTCAGCAGATTCTTGGTAAATGTAACTATTATATATTTATTTGTACATTAGCATTCCCATAGATTTTTATTTTGAGTGTACTAGATCATACCACTTTATAATTCTGTAGGTATAATCTTAAAGTCTTGCCCTTGTAGGTAAATATTACAAAACCCTACTAGATTTTCCCATAAGATTGAGAACCAGTGAGACAAAAAATAGATGTTAAGCCCTTCCAAAGACAAAGACGTAAAGTTGTGACTATAGATGTGACCATTTTTTAACCTATTTTTTCTTATTGTGGCTTTTTGAAACTCATACTCATTATATTTTCATAACTATATTTTCATAAAATATGGTTTAATGCTTTTGAAGGCTTTCTCAGCTAAATAAATTTGGGGTATAAAAATAGAACTGTACCACAAAAAGATTTGCACATAGTTATGCAAAGGGTTAAGAAGATTAGCTTTTCTGTAAATACAGACACATTTTCTAAGAAGAAATGTATTTTTAAAAGCTGCCAAGTTCTGCTACTTAGAAAAACTCCAAACTGAGAGTCTGCTTGGGAGAGATAACTGCTCCCAGTGATTCCAATAACTGGATTAAAACTGAGGCGGCATAACTACAGGTACATCTTTTACTAGAGGTGATGTGAAAGAAGAGGATCCACTTTGAAAGAAACTGAATAGAACAGAATATGAGGACTCAGACTTAGGGAAAATGAAAAGTTTTATCTTTCACATGTGCTGGGTATTTTGGTTACCTTTCAGAATACTGATTCTATGGACAGAGAATTACAAGGCAGAGAAATTTTTGTTGGAAAACCTAAAAGCTTAAGTTAAGGGAGGGGGGAATGCATTGCCAAGTATGAAAATAATCAATAAGATGATTAGCATGTTAAATCATGCTGAGGCTAGAAACACTGTGTCTTTTTAATGAAAATACATGCAAACAGGGCTAAGATGCAACGTGGAGTGGTGAATAAATAAATGCATTGGATGGATGAAAAGCAACACCAACCATTTCTACTTCAAATGCATGCCTGCCGTGAGTAAATGAAGTATTGTATTCCATTTAAGTCCTTTCCCCCCAGTTACTGCTGAAAATGAGATAAAACCAGAAACACAATAGTACAACACATGCCAAACTAACAAAGGATAGGAGGAGGGTAAGTGCAAATATATACCTGTTGGCGTGAAGGTAAAGGATGGGACTGAAAATCAAAACAAAATATAAACCAGTTATTAAGCTGAAGAGAAAGGGAACATATCACATTAGTATGAATCAAGCAGACAGCTGAACATAAAACAAATGTAAATAACCAAGCCAGTAGGTCTGAAACTCTGATATATGAATAAAACCCAATATGAGGTTAGAAAAAGAAGCTTGTCTCTACAGGTACCATTTTGAAGTGTCTGACATTCTAGTACCTTGGGAGGGGAGCTGTGCGTTACCCTGTGAATGACCCTGCATTTAGCAACAGAGATTTAGCTCATGGGCTCCAGTACAAACAGGAATCCTCTGCTATTAATCATTTCCAAACACTGGATGATGGATTCTTAAACAAGTATTATCAGGTGTATGCTGGAACCTTATCTAGGAATCTGAAAGTAAATGCTTATTAAATGGACTAATAGGTGCACTTAAGTATTTATTATTGGAGGAAAGAAAGGAGAAGAAAGAGGAAAAAGGGAGGGAAGGAAGGAAGGAGGGAGGGAGAAAGGAATGAAGGAAAAGCAAAGAGAATCATAAAAATCAAAACGTCCTATAAGTCTGATGCCTTACACAAACAGTACAACACTACATTTTTATCATTATAAACATTTCTGAACGGATAGAAAAATGTGTGGAGTTTTAAACTTTGATTTCTGTGTCATAATTTACATTTAGAAGCTGGTTGAGTAGGCTGAACATTTTTCTAATGCCACGCTAGAAGCTAAACAATAGAACAATAACACCCCTCTGAGAACCTTCACTCTCTCTGCAGTTATAAATCTTAATCTAATCAATAATGCCTGAAATTGAACTTCAGACCTCAAAAGTAGCAGCATGGCCTCCCCCACTTTTCCTATCTTCTATTCCTGGTGTGGGATCACACCAGAGCAATTTGCATGTCATTTCATAAAGGGAGGAGACTGACATATTTTCCAATCTTTTCCCCTTAATTTAAAGTAAATGCTGCTCTGGATGAAAAAAAAAAGCAAGGAAATCCACATTACACCCTTTAAGGTTAAAGCTTGCCTGGAAAAAAAAAATCTTTACAACAAACAAACTAGAATATTTATCACCGATCATGTATCAAAAAAGCTGCCAAAATGCATTTTCCATTGTACATTTGAACAATGATAAGAAATTTACTTTAGGATTAGAGCTCTGGGTTTGCAAAGTGGAACACATAGCATCCTCTACAACTGTCACTTCTTACCAAACCACTTCATCTCTGAGCAGACTGGAAAGAACAACAACAAAAACCTTAATGCTGTGTACCCAATTGATACACTGGCCTTCCTCTGCAGCACAGCAGCCCCTGTCTTAAGAATTCCATTGTGTTGTCTTTCAGTCAGATCTTTTCAGAGAGTCAATGTAATTTAGCTACATTCAAAAATTCAGAGCCATAGTAACAAGTCTTCATAAAAAGAAAAAAAAAAAGGTACATTTGAAACTAAAGCTATTCAAGCAAGAGTGGAGTGCTTGAACATTAATTTGCAATCACAAGGACACGGGAAATATGAAAGGTCCTTGTCATTACTTCTCATAGATAACTGCTAACCCCAGTTTGAGGAATTGAAGAAGAAATGAAAAAAAAAGTCAGCCTTAAATGAAATTTTCGCTGCTAGCACACCAAAGAACAACTTAATTTTCAGAGCTTCCAATAATAAATATAATTAACTCTGTGTACTGAGTGGTGCTGATGTAATATGTGGATGTATGTGGATGGAGCCCCCAGTGTCCCAGCAGATGTCACACCTATAGCTATACGTAAGGGGAAATGCTAAAACAATGCTCATGAGTACCCAAAGTCACACTCTGGCTTGATATTTTATGTCAAGAGGTTCTTTTCATTTATTTAAAATATTTTACTTCCTGTTTCCCTGAAACCAAACAAAACTGGCATTGTGTTTGGCATAGTAAAATTTAAGATACCCAAAATGCACTTTAAAAAAAAAGTGCATAGACATAGAATTTTGAAAAAGTTCCAACAGGATGAAGTGAGGAAAGCAGAATCAGTGCTCATCCAATTACATTTGTAATTATGTTCTATGATTTCTGCTTAAACAGAAGCTAGTTGAAAAGACCAGGATATTAGTTTAAAGGTCCCATAGAAAGATCACATGGGCATTTGTCAGCATGCTCAAAGGACATTAGTAAAGAACAAGGAGCATTTCAGAAAGGAGAGTTTTCCTGTCACATTCTTAGACTTCAAGACAATACAGAGCATTAAACTGTTATAATCACACAGCTATGACACTTGATCATGACAAGGAACACTGGATTTCACTGACTGGCTGTTTATGAAATGGAGTTAATGGGGCAAGTCTGATGAACAGAAAATTCACATCTAAATGTTAGTTGCTTTTCCTTATTGAAATCAGATTTCTAAACCTAGTCTCCTCCCAGAATCCTGCCCCTTCCCCACTCCACCAAACACATTCATAAACCCCGTCTCTGCATGGATTTGCAGTCAAAGGTTCTATTTAGTAACACATGTGCCTGACATTGTTCTCTTTCTATACATAATGAGCACCACTCTCTTCTCAGTAACCTCTAAGCCCTTGTTTTCCATTTCACAGGCAGGGGTACTGACATTTTGCTTCATGTCTAGGTAGGACACATATCTGAAAAAAAACATATTTCAGGGTGATAACGCTAAGGCAAATCTATGCATATGAGGAGACTGCTGCCGAGCCACAGGCAGGAGGCACATGGATTTATTTCACAGTATTGATGATGAATCTCTGTTGACTCTTTTTTCCCAAGACCTCCAGGAACAGCACAAATATCCCACACTGTTGACACAGAATGTTTTATAAATGTGTAACGACATTCAAGTTTTACCTCGTCTTGAAAATTTCATGTGATTAGAGAAATACTCTGTCCAAGATACACAGAAAATGTTCTCTTAGGAGATATGTAGACCATTAGGAAAAGAAAGGATAAGTGACAGTCAAGGAAGGGATGACTTAATTTCTTGGTAATTATCTTTAAATTTGCTTTGCAGCAAAGCAAAACTTTTTTGTTATGTTGGCTCTGTAACGAAGGTGAATGTGTAATTTTCAATCCAAACCATGGCATTTTTTGAGAGTAAAATGCAACACTATGAATCATTTTATTGAACTAAAGACATAAAAATGGACTAAAATCGGAAAACTAGGAGGCCACACAATCTACAGCCGAGGTATGACGACCAGAGTTGGAGGATATATTTGGGGGAGAGGAAGGAGCAGGATTATGTGCCTCAATGTTTAGATTGTCAACAATTCATAGGACTTGAAGATATGTAGCCAAGGTATTTATGAAATATATTGGCAGAGTCTATCTTTGAAAATGTAAATAATAGCAAATATTTTTTTTCCTAAAATTATAAAGACATACGTAACAAAATCATCATCATTAATGGACAGTATAAAAGACATTGGATTGCAGGATCTTAAGTCTATGAATGGAAAAGTACTAACACTCTTCCCTCCCTAGGCAGGACATCCCTCATAATGTGATCATATTCACTAAGAAAGGACTGCTTCTAAAAATAATCAAAGAAATCTCTCTTTTTGTTGCTTTTCAAAGGACAACAATCCCCTTAAAACTATGTGAGTTTAAAGACCCAATTTATAATTCCTGTGACAGGGAGATTACAAATTTCCCCCAAGAAATAAAGTAATAAAATAATTGCCTAAGAGAAGAAGGCCACAGTATCACAGACAAGCCTAGATGTACCTTAGTGAAACATATTTGAAAGGATCTGGGTCCTAAGAAACTGATTAACTCTGTTGTACTGCCACAGGAGAGTTGTTCATATGCAGATATCATGATAAAAGTACTTTAGAGAATTGCTGTATATTGAAATAATTTAACAGGTAGGATATGTGTCCCTGTGAATCAGGTGGAGTCAGGTGTAAAACTAAGAGTTTCATAAACATATTAAAATATGAAAAACCTGAGAAAGCGAATACCTTTCCTGATACCCGCGTAAGTACTAGTAAGTCCGTTCCTCTTCTTCCTGTGTCGGTAGAGCCAGATGCTGAAGACCATGAAGATGATCCAGCAGGCTGCTCCGATTCCTGCGATGAACGCTGGCTGCTTCACCACGTCTGAAATCTGCTGAGCAATGCTGACCTGGTCCTCAGGTGACACAGGGTTCCCATGAGAATCTGAAAGGCCATCTTCTGATGAGTTGGGAGTAAGACTCAGTGTGATGATGTAAGAATACATATATGATGTAAAATACCTGTCATTATATTTTGTTAATTTTGGACCATGATTTCTCTTTTTCATTCTGCATTACTGCAGGGAAGTGAATGAGTTCATGAGATCACTAGTAAAATTCATTCATTTTAATTTAAAAGAAGTATGGGTGTAATTTTGTGTGATCTTAGCTGAAACAAGGACAGTAGCACTCTGTTTTCTTTTTATTTTACAAGTTTGTGGGATCCTGTTTAGATTTAGTTTCAGAGAAACAATGCTCACTAATTGAGATAAATATAAAAGTGTTAATACCATAAAATGCAAACCCCCAGCCAAAACCAAGAATACTTTAATGCAATTATACAAATAAATAACAGGTACTGAATATTATATTATAGAAAAGGTTGAAAAATTCTCAAAATTCTATAGAAACATCAAATATGTGCTGTAAAAAGGCTTAAAATAAAATTTTACTTTTTCTTCAGGCTAGATATTGAAAAATGGTGTGTGTGTGTGTGCGTGCATGTGTGTGTATTTGCATACTCCTCCCCAAGATTATATTGCAACATCCTTCACTGTCTTAGAAACATATTATTTGAACCCACGATCAGAACGTCCTATAAAATTAAAGATCATTAAAACACAATGACAGATTAAGATAATGTTACCATTGTAAGAACTATGAATAATCTTTCTTTTAAAATAATAACCATCACCAGCAATAGATATAAGAAAAGAACATTAAATATGTAAAAGAATTATCAAGTGTTATGAATAGTCAAAAAGACATTCTCGGTTGGATATTTTGATTCAAGAATTAAAAATTGATGGATTATATGGCTAATAAAATACGCTTATTTTACATTTATGTCTTAAGCCTACGGTGATATTTTTCAAGCCCGCCATTACTCCAGGTCACACAGAGCAGCCTGCAAAGTCTTTGTAGAAAACGCAAGACTGTCGCTCTTCCATCAAAGCTGTATGTCACTTTGTAGACACCTTGTGATGCTAGTCCTGAGGTTGCCCAGTGGGGAGAATTCCCAGTGGTGTCTGTAGTCTTAATGTTCTTCCCCTGCAACATCTGATGACATAAGAAGGGGCTTGTGCATTTCATTAAGATTGGGAGATTGGGGCTTCCTCACAATTATTAAATCATTTAACTTGGAAAAGATTCATGTACCACACTTTTAAAATTTTATGTTGCTTCTGCATTCATTTTGAATCTAAGATTAAATACTAAAAGACGGGTTTAGTTACCCGGACAGAGTTGCCAGCTCTCTGCTAACTCCCAATTCCTCAGTATGGTCAGGGCAGATATCCCCCTTATATAACTGCCTCCTGGTGACCACCTCCCCATGGGCCACAGAGATACCACCTCCTGGACTCATCATCCACAGAACTGACAACTCTTAGTCACAGCACGACCCCATGGAATCCTTCCAGCTTTCTCTAAGAACAATTAGAACTCCCTGTAGGAAACCTCCTTGAACAACAAACACCCTGAGCACCAATAAAACCCTCAGCCCACAGGTCCTCTCTCTCTGTCTCCCCACCTGCAGCCACCCCCCCCCGGCCGCTCAGTGGCCCCTGGGCCTTCTGACTGGCTCTTGTCAGCACCTCTGCTCTTGTGGATCTGTGAGTAACCCACTCCTGCTATTTCATGTGTTCTGTTGCTTCACCCCTCTGAGTTGAATCTGATTAACACACCTGGCAGGATCTCTCCTCCCAGCTGGGGCTCTCCCAGAGAGGAGCTATCTTAGCAGGTCAAAAAAGCCAGAAGGGCATCTGCTGGTTGAACAGTCTGCTGTGAGAAGGACACCCAGTCACAGGGTTGGATACTTAGGCATTATGCTCTCTGTCAGGACAAAAGAGTATCCCACGGGCTCCATGTAAACATCTACAACCAAATCCCTTGGAGCCCTGTCAGGTGGGTTTATAGCTGCTTCACAGATCTCCAGACCAAATTTGAGAGAAATACAATCTGCTAATGTAATACAGTCTGCTTTGAAATAGAAATCTTTCCAGTCCAAAAATATATTTTCCATAAAAATAATTAGTATAACTCATTCGATAGGGATAACAGTTCTTGAAGAAAAAAAATCCTACAGGTTTTCTTATTAAATGATATTGCATCTTAATATGATAATTGGCAGAAAAAAATCAGCAGCATTCAATAGCTATGGAAACAGCCTTTCTCTGTGAAATGCTGAATTCCTTCTGTTGTGTGTATATATGTTGTGGGGGGAGGATATTTCCTTTTTTTTGTTTTTCTTGATTCCAGATTTCATGCTATGGAGGATCAAGACTGAAAACCTTATTTTCACAAGCAGTCACCTGCCTTCAACTGTTTGTTGACTGAAAGTTTTATTTCATGTTCCAGACCCTTTTATCTCTGGTTATCCTAAAAGCACTTCATCCTCTAAAAGTTCACTAACCAGACCTATTCTTTTTATTCCTAATACATCCTTTGTATCTGCTAGGTTTATAGACTTTATGCCTATTTGCGCAAGTTTATCTTGGGTAGCTTCAGATTTTATGGAAACAGCCCAGAGAGGTTCCGTGCGAGCAAGCAGATGGACCTAACAGAATAAAGTGCAGTGTGACTAATGAATTAAAGCAGCCCCTCTCTACCTCAGGCTATGTCTCCCTGCAGCTGAGGCTATATTAAGATCTGAAAAACTGGAACCCACTTATAATTTCAAGGAAATCAACTTGACCCTTAAATCCCATGATTTAAATCTTCAATAAATAAAATTTACATATGGTTCTTTTTCCAATTCATCTTCCCAAAACTAGGACTAAACATCGTATGTTCTAAAAACAGGTAAACAGTATCCACAATGGTTAGGGTCATTCAAGACATACCTTTTAATTTCAGTTTTAATAACCTAATGCTGACATTTGAAAAAAGTGGACAAATATTCGAATATCAGCTATAATTTTTCAATATAAACTCCCCTTCCCCATGTTATATAACATTGCAACAGATGCATCAAACGATTTTTCCTAGTTTCCCGTATTGCTTGAAATAAACCAGGAAGCTATTTTTGTCTAGAAGTTTTTAAATAATCATTTAAAAATGTGTAACATGGAAAAAAAGAGTCCAAAAAAAATAATATAAAATTCTGGCCCAGATTGTGACAGTCAGCAAGCCCCCACTGAAGGCTTGAATGGGCCTCTCATAATTGACTGCTGGGAGGCAGCTCCTGGCCGCTGCTTTCATTTAGTCCTCGTTCACCTTCTTACAATCACATCAGGCATGAGTCATGTGCACCTTTCTAGCCTGCACCATTTCAAGCTTCCCATAGAATATATATTTCCTTTCTTGCATTCTGTTGGTGCAGGGACAACCTTGGAAGCCCACATTAAGAAATTAGGGCTCTTCAGCTTACAACCCACAAACACTAGGTGAAACAGAGACCTACTGGACAACTGGAATTGTAGTAGACTTTACTGTGTTATGTCATATAAACTTTGCAAGTTTATGCATTGCAGCAGCTAGCATTGTCTTAACAGTGGAACATTAACAATATTTTCAAAATAAATATGAAGTTCTTTAGGTATTGCAACAGAGTTAATCAAAGTCAAATGTTTCTTTTACTTTTATTATGAAATAATTCCAGGATGTCATTCATACTTCTTTAATATGCCAAAATAGTATGTACTCATTTGTGAAGCATAAAGATTGCTACAAATGATCCTTTTTCATAATTTGCATCTGACATAAAATATTACTGATGCTTAACTTCTGATTTGCAATATAAAGACACAAACCAGACTGTATACTTCTTGGCCTCTTTCCTAATTTAAATGTTAACTCTTAAAATCTGACCTTTTTCTCCCCACTTCTTAGTTGCAATATTGTTTTATTGGCATTTCAGTTGTTGCTTGTTTACATGTAAATAGCAATCACTTACTAATTCATATAGTATGTTCATAATAGTTTGCCTATAGTGATCTCTAGTAATGAAACACAGGTCAGGTTTGCTGTTTTTTTTTTAATTTATGTATAATTTTCAAAACACAAATTGTATTTAAATTTGAGTGATTAGCATAGAAACATTCCAGTGCTCTGACATCTCAACTTATCTTCTTCTTTATTCACTGCAGTGTCCTTGGACTTGATTAGTAGTATTAGTTAAATAGATGAAAAAAATTTCCACAGGGCCCCAGTTAGGATGATACTGAATATTACCTAACTTTTATTTGAACTATCATCTAAAATGTATATTTGGATAAGGTTAGTTTAGTTATAAGATATCTACAGTCATGCCTCACATAACGTTTCTATCAACGAGGAATGATTTCTATTGACTGTTGTATAAGATGATACTGGCTAATGACATCACATATATTTTAGTTTGTGTAACTACACTCCGTGATGTTCACACAAGGACAAAATTGCTTACCAATGTCTTTGTTGGAAAGTGGCCTTGTTGGTAACCAAGGCATAACACTGTATGTGAGTGTATTTTAAGTGAAGCTAACACCACTGTAGTTATAAGCCTCACTTCTGAATTCTATTAACTTCCAACAGTGGCTCAGACACATGTAAAAACAGCAAAGCAGGACAAGTAGTACAGTGACAGACTGTGAAACTGGACTGCTTGGACACTCACCTAACTGGATGAATTGAGGCTCACTTTTCACCCCAGGTCCAGCACCAGTGCTGGCTGCCACTTCCACACTGTACCGGATCCCGGGAACCAGGGAGGGAATAACCACAGAAAAGGTAGAACCATCTACTGTCTTGTTTATATGGTATCGGGTTTCATTGCCCAGACACCAAACCTGGAAGAAGAACATAATGAAAATCAAGCTGGTAAAATTTCCAAGATAATGCAAAGATCCACAGAGGGTGAAGACGGACTTTAGACCTTGACCCAGTTGAGATGCCGCATGAACCACCAACACAAGGTTTCAAAAAAGTCATTCTTCTCCAAGAGGGAGCTCTGAGAAGACTCTTCCAGTCAAGCCCAGTATTGGTAATAGCTGCACAATTGGAGAATTGTAATAGTTACACTTTCTCAAATATCTTAAAGGATTGTATAAGGTGAGTCTACAAACTTTTGCTTGAAGATAAACATTCCTCTCAATCCACATCATATCGCATATCATTAGGTTTTTATTCTTTTTATTTAAAAAAAATTTTAATAGCATGAGGTTATTTGTCAGGAAAAACAGGACTCTGCAAAAAGTTATACATATCCAGGTAAAGAATAACAATGTGTGTAAAATTATTCGACATTTGTGTGATAGATGTGGTGCCCAATGACCAGGCATCAAAGGTGAGGAGGGAACTCTGTCTGACACTTCAACAGTTCTCTGGGATAGAATCACCTGGTACTGTCACTTCACATTTCGTATCAAACTCATGAAGTGGTTGATTTAAAAGGAGAGTAGTTTCTGCATAATACAAAGAAGTATGTATAAATAAGATTATTAAAAATAAAACTGCACTCCAGGAGGAAAAAAAACCATCCTAGGCTTTTATTCAGCTTTTGGTACGCTGAACTAATATCAATGAGATAAATTAGCAATCTGGTATTATAGTTAAAGGAGAATATTAACTAGTCTTTCACAACATCCATAAGATCATAAAGAATAAGAGTACATACTCGAAGTGCAAGAAAGACATTCTATAATGAGAAAGTTGTCGTATGCCTCATTGACTTTGATAGTGATATTTGTGATAGGAAATTGTATTTGGATTCAGTTTCCATAAGAGAATAATCCGTGCAGGAGTGAAGAACACTCTATATTCCTTATGATATCCTCAAGCTAAATATAGGATTAGCTTCAAGTGGACTACTGTCCACACTGGAATAGGAAATGGGATTTTAAATTAATCTAAAAACACCAGCATCCTCTACTACTTGGTCAATAACCTTTAATTTTGTTCTTTGAAATTTAATATTATTTTCATATAGTTTCAACGTGTAATGCCACCGAATGGTCAGACACTATATCAGGATCTGACCATTTGGAAATAAAGACTCCTTTGTGAATCTTTTTCCACCCAATTACATTACACAGCTGAACCGAAGCCACAAACTGATTTTGTACCAGTCAATCAGATTCTGAAAGGCATTTTATTATTTTAAATTGACCATGAAGTTAAGTGAAATCCACCCTTTCACATTTCTTGAGGAAAGAAATGAGTTTTGACTCTTAGGGGAAAATGCCTACATTATACAATTTTGCGTGAGAGCTGAGACATCACCTCATTTTAAATCCTTAAAAATCTTCTGTAACAGTCTATTTTTCCAGACTGAAACATAGCATCCTGTCACTCACCAGTATTGAAATAACCTTGAAACTTGTGAGAAAGCACTTAAAAGTATGGATATTTTTACCTTCTAATAACTAAGTTACGCTAGAAAAAGCCTTATTCAAAATATCTCAAAACATCCACAGTGCATTTGTAGTCATATTTTAAATATATTTTAAAGCAGCCCTATTGATATACTTAAATTTCACAAAATGTTGTTTTTTAAATTTGATTTAAAAATAATTTTAAAATAAAATATCATACCCGAAATTAAGCTTAGATTGGTTTTTAGTTATCAAACAAATAAATTTGCTACTCAAAAGAATGTATGAGAGATTTATCAGGATACACATGTAAGGGACCTGTCAGATCAACTGCAATGATTCTGCTGTTGGCCTATACTTGAAAATCCCTGACCTATACTAGTGAAGGTAGATATCCTATGTCCTGTCAATGGACACATATCAAGGTGTGTCTACTCTAACCTCAGTTATGAATCAATAACTTCATATCACCTTCATAAAATCAGTTTCACATCCTAAACAATGATCTGGAATATTTACATATAGAAATTAATATTCTAAGTATCATTATTTAGCTAGTCAACTAAAAAATGACTCAGACATCAGAGAAATACAGATCACTCAGCAGAGAAGTACATCTTTTATAGTTAAAATTCTTCTAGTATGTAACTGTCGAAAAAGTACACATAAAAATGTACACATATATTTTCTATTTATATTTATCCATTCTGACAGCACATTAGGATCATCCTATAATACAGATTCATTAATAAGTTCAAACACAATCTTTCAGCTAAGTCTCATGTCTCCATCTCAGTTTTTGATGCATCTTGGCATGCTTGAAAATATTTGCCTAAAATGAATCCATGTTAAGATTGTCCATATTTATTGAATAGAGCTGCTTTATTTCATAGGGAAAAATAATTATTCAGAACCACTGGATTAAATCAACCGATAATACACACATGTTTTAAAAGTTTATATAAACATACGGAAATTTATAAAGGACTATTTCCTGAGACATGATATTTTGTTTTGAAACAAAAACAAGAGATATATAAACATATGATTTCCACACACACCAAAATTATTTTTCCAACTTTGTTCGAAGTTTCTAAAATCTCAAAGATGTAAATGATTTAAATTAAATTAAAAAGTTAGAAAAAATCTGGTAGAAAGTGACTCTCTATATAGCCAATTCCATAGTGCAATCCAATTCTGAAAAATATGTTAAAGCATTTTTCAGAGAGGAAAATATTATTACCATTTAAATTTATTGATTTTGTAGAATTAGATGGATGTGTAAGTTTTGTAACCATTTGGACTCTCTCTAGCATTTTTTTTTAAGTAACTTTTCTAGCAAAGAAATTATTCCAAGACTAGGTCTATGAATAATTGTACATGTTGGTAGTTTTACCAGCAGATGGCGCCAAATATCTATAAACAATTTATTTAGCTTTGTGAGTAGAAGAGGGTGTCCATCAGTAAATTAGCATATGTGTATTACCTTATATTCTTGAACCATTCCATTTTGAGTGTCTTCTGGAGGTGGCTGCCAGCTGACAAGAATTGCTGTTCCATTTCCATCATTCTTTGATACAGTTACACTTTGGGGTGGGGCACTTGGTGCTATTAAATTGTTTCAAAAAGCAGATATATTAAAGTGTGCTACAGAACACTGAAAAGCAGATAATTAATACTTATTAATTAATATAAGTAAATATCAATAGTGAACTGATTAAAATTAATATTTAAAATTAAAAAGAAGTATATGGATTTTAAATTCAATATCTGCATGATTCAAAGATGTAACCCACTTAAATGTTAATAGTCCAAAATTACTTTTTTCCCTCAACCTTACCAACCTGATGTTATTGTGAATTTCCATAATCAAAGTTATATATATTATCTCCATGAAACATGAAAGGACTTCTATTTGTACTTCTTTGTAACCCTAATTTCCTGTTTCCCCAAAACATGGAAAAATATAAAAAGTGAATGCTAATCAGGATATTAACCACATCCTATCACTAATCCAAGAAGTGGCAAGGACATATTAGGAGACATTATTAATGTTTTTATGGAGTGTAGTTGTGACACAAAACTATTTACATAAACAATACTTTTTAATTTCTAGTTTTATGGTAACCAGTCATACTGGTTTGCCTAGAACTGAGGGATTTCCAGATAGGGGATGAAAAAGGACAGAATGATAATTCTGGAAAGTCCTGGAAAACCCAGGTGTTACTCACCTTCTTTATAAATCATTAATCAAAGTAACATTCAATAAATGGGTGGTGGAAAGGCAAGCAAATTGAGAGTGAGTCCATCTTTGAATGTGGACTGGAGTTCTGAGTAATTCAACAGACCCTGTCTATGTCATTAAGTAACACAAGGTTCACATTTGCACTTTTTTAATGTATAGGCCACTAATAAAGCAAGTCAACGCTTACAGCATTTTGGTTTTTCTATTTAACCAAAAATAGTTGTCCTATTTAAACAAAATTTCTTAACAAAGTATGTTTAATATCAAGACAGTTAAACAATGGATTCTACTATCATGTATAGCTAAAAAGAATCCATTTTAAAAAAAAGACAGTTAAACATTCAAGAAAGACACTCTTAACATTTTAACAACTCCAAGTTAATAAAAGCCCAACAAATCTACTGCAGTGCACAGATATCACACACTCCATATACTTGCCTTCTTCTAAGGTTTTGGCAAACTTGATTTGGCTATCTGCTCCTTGAAATTCATTAAAAAAAGGGAGAGCCTTAATTTCATAGTTGACTCCCTTTCTGAGATCAGGGATAACCACACTATTTTTGGTTGGAGTTCTCACTTCAAAAACTAACCACTCCGATTCACCATGGTTGGCTCCAGATGGCCGATAGAGAATTTTATATCCTTGAATATACTGAGATTGTTGGTCCACCTATTAAAATAACAAAATAAAAATGCAATCACTCATAGCTTTTTATTGCTTATTGCAAAATAATAAAAAATGAAGTGCAACAAAACACATTTTTTTTTCCTATCAGGTTTCACCCTGAGTATTTCTAGTTCACCTAAGTTAATACTTAAAAAATCTTTTATCTTTTGTAGGATGATATTAATTTCTGTGCCTTATGAATAAATATGAAGTGTCATAGCAGTTCTGAGATATATCATCTAGAGACACGTGAAGGTCAAGGGTATGTGTTTTACTACTTCCTGATCTTAAAAGCCTACTTAATACTACTTGGAAATATTTCTAAGATTAAAAAAAAATCC
Organism: Urocitellus parryii; assembly: GCF_045843805.1. Classification (NCBI taxonomy): domain Eukaryota; kingdom Metazoa; phylum Chordata; class Mammalia; order Rodentia; family Sciuridae; genus Urocitellus; species Urocitellus parryii. Next base: position 4,368,845 of record NW_027554016.1, on the reverse strand, counting down.
TTTGATAATGGGCCTACCATAAGTTGCAAATTCATAGTTAATATTTTGGAGTTTTGTCCTCTGAGAGGGGTAGAGTTCATTATTTCATTATATAAACAAAAAGAAATATACACAAATAAGAAGCTTTTATTGATAAAAGTCCGTCCATGGCTACCATAGTAAATGACAGTCATGTGTTACATGAGAAAGCTGTCATGGCATAGAAGTGATCAACAGGTAATTAAATTATATCTTATATATATATTTATATATATTTTATATATATATATATATATATATATATATATATATATATATATATATATAAAATGATCTCAGACAAGCCACTTGCTTATTAAGACTGAGATAAAATATTACAAGAACAACTCACTGTCCAGTGCACTTCAATTTATGAGGAAGAAAGGATGGTGGGATTGTGGAGGTGCAGGACGACGTTTCCCAGTTCTCTCTGGACCTGCTTGTGGTCCACCCCCTGACTTGTCGGTGGAACATCTGCAAGGATTCAAGAAGACCCTGTCAGGCTCCGCATCATGCTAACGAACTGAAGCAAAGCAGCTTGAACCAGTCCTTTCAATCAGAGCCACTCTTAGAAAAGAAGACTCACTGGGCCTAGGAAGCCAACCTGTGCTACAGAACAACATAAGAACAACTTAGCCTTTTCATTAGGTTCAGAAGACTAGGGACCTACAGAGAAAGAGGAGGGGAAGGGAACAAGTAGAGGGCCTGCAGAGAGCCCGAGGGCAAGAAACAAAAAGACAATGGCAAATAGTAAAGTGTAAGGGCTGCTCCCACCATGTCATGATCATGTTCACGCTGAGAGTGAGGCTAGGCAGTCCTCTCTGGTATAACCTTCCAGAAGGATCCCAACTTTAAAAAAAAAAAAAAAAAAAAAAAACAGAAGGATCCCAACTAAGCAAGGAAGACAACAACCAGACCTGTTAGCAGAGAGTTGGGCAAGGAAGAGCAGAGAAACATGGGCAGCAGAAGCAAGCCCAGAAAGAAGCCCAACAGCTACATTTCATAAGAGAGCCCTGGTCTCTTCCCAGGCAGGCAGGGTGGATAAGGAAGTGGCAGCAATATGGGATGCAGAAGGCACTACTGAGGCCAATAAAATCAATTAGATCCATGAGCAAAGAGCACTTATTAACATCATCTTAATTGATGATGGTTTACGTTAGTTATTGTATCACAGTGAAGAATGCTTAATAAAGAGCATTAGCCATTTTGCAATGGCAGTCTTTTATGTGTTATTTTAGAAAATTTCATATTAGAAAGAAAAATAGAAAGTGATGCCTAGAAATGTAATTTGGAAATGCTTATGAATTGATCCTTTTATTTTTCTTGTTCTCCTCCTGAAAGAAATGTTTTATAATTCAGAAAGGCTTTTCCCCACACTCAGAATTGGACTGGCAGGAAATCTTAATATTGCTCTATCCTACAGCTTCACAGGTACTGGAATCCCTCTATGCATTGTTCAGAATTCACCCACTATTTATAGTAACTGTCATCTTCTTATCAATATTCTATACACCATCTTTCATTCTGTGTAAGTGTACATTTCCTTTAAATAATAGGGCTCAAGAATGTTTCAAGGACACGAAATGTGGAGGTAGAATAATAGCAATAGAGGTGACGGCCACCCCATCCCAACAATGACCACTATCCACCCAATTCCATCCCTGGCTGCCAGTTTCTTAGCTCCTCCTCCTTGCAGAGTCCAATCTTGCGCTTGGTGACAAGGAGCTAACTCCAATGTGACACAGGTCTGTCTACCTGACTCCTATACTACAAACCTGTTCTCTGTATGTATGCATGTTTAACTTTTGGTTACAGCTCATTCATTGGTGTCTCCACTTGGGGAAGACTCTGGTGCAACCATATTTCCCAAGTGGTTATAGACACCATGCCTGTTCCCTTGGAAATCAATTGCCAACAAATCTTCCCTGAACTTTCTGCATGATTTCCTTTCCCTTACAGCATATGCATTCTGTCACCTCCGATAGATTTTTTTTTCTTTTTTAGGTCCTTTCCAAGATTTCTACTATGATCATAATCCTCAATTGGGTTGTACAGTGTCTCAAAAGCAGATTAAGAACTAAGTAATAAAACACGCCTCTATTATTTTCACTCATTGGTTGCTTCTTGTGTCCTGGAGTCAGAAAAAAGCATGTTATCGTCCAGTCTCCTAAAATATTAAGGAAAGGATGTCATGTTTCCTCTAACACTTCTTTCTTTTGGGGCTAATCATGCCAAGAGCATTGCATTTCCTCTGTGAAGTGATCTTCGGCTTTCCATGCACTATGTTCTCTTAAAAGTCCATCTGAAAATGCAGTGCTCACAGCAAACCCATCACTCCATTTGTGATTTGACCAGTTCGCAGTGAAAGAGACGACGCCTTGATCCAGAAACAATTGTGTTATTCCAGCAAAAACAACATTGGCTCTTTTTGCGGCTATATCACTCAGGGGTTACAGATAGGTGTTTGAGTTGACTCCAAACACCAAGTCTGTCCACCTCCCAGAGCACCAACATGCACACACTTCTATTCCTATAAGCCTAGAGTTCTCAGACTATCCTTTTAAAGCTAATTTTTTCAACCTCAGTTCAAGTACCTGACTCTTTAATTTGCTCTGTTAATTTCAATCATGTTAGTGCTGGCTCTTCATTCCAGTCTGTCAAGATATATTTGATTCTGATTCTCTCACTTGGCTGACTAGCTCTCTTTCTTGGTTTTTTGATAGCTGCAAATTTTATGAACTTTATTTTTAATCTGGACACTGAAAGAAACAAAAGTAATTATGGCATTTTAAAAAAAAATTAAATCTATGCTCATATATTGATTTATTTATCCTGCATGCTTATTTGTTGATTAATTTGTTCTGATAGAGATTAATTCAGTCTGGGTCCAGTCCCGAAGAATGCACTTATTTAGTTCCATTCCAAAGGCAAAAAGACCAAAATGCAGAAGGATTGCCTATCTTCCTCAATGTCACAGAGCTACAAGACTGAAGAGCTGAGATGAAAATGTCTTTGACTTCCAAATGTGTGCCTGTTTCCCCATATATCAGTTTCTGGTTGACCTAGATTCATTTCCCTTAGATTCATTTCCCTTAGATTGTTCCTCCCACTATGCATAAACAAAGGGAAGTTGATTAAAACTTTCTTTTCTAAAAAAATTAATATTCAGATAAGATATTAACTACCCTTACAAATGACAATATAGATTATAAAACCGTTCACATGAATGCAAGATAGAATCAGATGAAGTAGTAGTATGACTTTTGGTTAGAGTCCACTAGATAGAGACACCTGTACTGGGGACAAAAGTTTAAATTCATTTTACAGCTGCCATAGTTTCTGCATTCTTTACAAATGCGTATCCAATATTGAAAACCTCAAACTGCCTCAGGGCGGGCTCCAAGTGTATTAAAGCTCCTGATGAGGTGACTCATAACAGCAAATATAGGCATCTGGGTGTGTTGAATTCACACAGCCAGAGACAGACAGACGTGGGCATGTTCTTTAGCTCAGCTTGCTTTCTCTTGAATTCTGAGGCAGAATCCCTTCCATAAAGATTGTTAATACACACATTTGAAAAGACAAAATGTGCAGACCCCTTCTGAACCAGGAGAAAAGTTGTTCTGGTCTTTTAGTCACCTTGCACATAATTTGTTTCTTTCATCAGAACTAATTTGTGATTTTTCCTTTGGAAATGTTAACTTACAAGAGAAATGTTGATTCCCCTCTATGTTGGAAAAAGAATTTTGTATTTCCAATTAGCACCTCTAAGAATTATCTTTCCATGCTAATATAAGAACAAGTACATTTAATTGCAATGATATAGGTTATAAGAAAGGTAAAGGTTAATTCAAATGATTCTTTTTTTAATTTCAATGTAATATAAGAGTCTCTATCAGAGCACTAAAATAATAAAAATGAGCAAAAGAGTAAAAGGTAATAATAATTTGTCGGGCTGGGGATGTGGCTCAAGCGGTAGCGCACTCGCCTGGCATGCGTGCGGCCCGGGTTCGATCCTCAGCACCGCATACAAAACAAAGATGTTGTGACCGCTGATAACTAAAACATAAATATTAAAAAATTCTCTCTCTCTCTCTCTCTCCCTCTCTCTTTAAAAAAATAATTTGTCTACTGAGAGATAAAATAATTTCTCTTCAGAGAATGTAAAAGCCATATCCAAAACAGTCCAAGTGAACCAAATTTTGAGTTTTAAATGGCTTAGAAACAGCTTTAAACATGTCCTTTTTAAAATTTTTATCTATTTCTTCAACCTACCTTTGATCAATCTATAGGTATTTTACATTGAAGAGTCTCAAATATTTTGGCTGATATAATCAACAATGAAAGACCAGTCAAACAAATATAAAGACCTAAATATTTTCCATGCTCTGTAGGAGGGTGATTGGACATAGGAATTAAGAACAAGTTCCCAAATATCTCCTACATTTGTGTGATTTTGAAAAAGTATGACTTGATTAAGATAGAAATCCTGAAAACTCACCCAGAAGGTGATGAGTACTGAATTTAAACATAAATAGTATATTCAATGTTAAATACAATTACCTTATGATTAGGATATTATATCCACATATATCTATATTTAAAAATCAACAAATTGAATATAATACACAAACATTCATGTAATATTTTTGCCTTAAGAATTTGTATTTTTATGAGAAACAGTTCTCTCTGTTATCAACCTTACCTTCCTATTCCTAAAACAGAAAATAATAAAGTTTGTGGACACTGTGTCTGTGTATTTAAAAAATTAGTTAAGCAATTTGAACAGACTGTAAATGTACAATCCTAGCATTTAGTACAAATGATGTGCCTGTAAATTATAACTCTAAGGATAAGTAGGTGTCACCAGGTTAAGTAAATCAATATTTACCTTGTGTTTTCACCGGGTCTGATATTTGGCTTGGATCACTAATTCCATAAGCGTTAGCTGCCCTCACAAGGAAAAGGTAAATTGCACTAGGTTTGAGTCCTTTAATGGCAAATGTTTCTGTTTTCACATTCTCTGCTACGGTCTGCCAGCTGCTACCAGATGCATGGCTAAAGACAGATACAGAAGTTAGAACACGCATATTAAATGCATAATTTTTTTAAACAAAAGAACAACCAAAAAACGTCCTTTTCACTCTACCTGAAGGCTTCTATAATATAAGATGGTGGAGTTGCTCCTGAATTCAAATTTGGTTGCCATGATAAAGTGACTGTGTTTCTGCTGACATCTGTGACTTCAGGTTTTGAAGGGGCACTAGGGATTAAATTTGGGTCAGTAGGTCTCGGAGGTTGAACTGGAACTCCAAATTCTAACAAGTGGGAAAGAAATAAAAGGAAGCTGTTTATCCATGTACAGATAAGCATATAAATGTAGATGACTTATCCACACATCTACTCAGGAACAGGATGTTTACTTCACCAACTTACCATAAAGTAAACAACTAACTTTATTTTCAGCCTCTTTTTAAGGCAAAAACAATAATTTACCTTGGACTTCAATGTAAGCACTCCAAGTGGCCTCACCACTGGGGGTCGATGCGATGCAGGTGTACCGACCAGTGTCACCCAGCTGCAGAGGCAGACAGAAGATAAATATTTGCAACAATCAAGAGCTTACTGGGCTGGAAAAGCAATTACAGGTTTGTATATGGTCCATGAATATGGATAACTGCATTAAAATTCACTAAGTAGGAACATTCCCTTAATCGAACATATTTTTATTGAATCTAAAACATTACAGGAGGACAGGAAAAAAAATTATATGATTATTCTCATTGTATAATAGAATATAGTATTAATTACATTAACTAAAAATTTACAATTGACATTATTATCAATACCAGGGACAATAAATAATTGCTAAGGTATATAATTCTTCAAAATCAAAGGGCTAATCTTTATGGCTAAATTATATCTCTATGATTAATAAGTCACAAAATAAGGCTTATTGCATATTTTATCACTGTAACACTTATATGGATATTTGAGACAAACAGATGTTGTAGAAAAAGAATCAGCATGAAATATTTTCTTATAATTTTTTAAAAAGTAATCATTCTTATTTTCCCTAATTTTTTAAATGAAAACTTAAGGCAGTCTATGAAGTATGAAGCCAAATTCCTGCCTGAATAAACACTCTCTCGCCCTTCTGAAGATGGAATGCCAAAAAACAAACACAGACCACACATTCAATTTCAAAATCATTAGCAACTCAATAAACCTCTATACTTCTGCTTATTGTAATAATTCTATCTTCAAGTAACATTTGATAAAACAAAACCCTTGTCATCTTGCTCTGGCAATTGCAATAACAAAGTCACAACAGTTGTAACATAAAAGCACAACATATTAACTTCTGAGGCATACAGAAATTAACTGTGATGCTGATTCAAAATTCCAAAGAAGCCACCCACAATAGGTAATAAAGCTATTTCAATTTATGTTTACTGCTGTCAAAACTAACTCTTTCATATGCTTTTTTAAGGAGCTTGTCTTGACCTAAAAAAGAAAAAGAAAATCAAAACAAATAATACAGTCCTGAAAAATCTGATATGAGATATGACACCCAGGAAGGTAAATTCCTAAATGTTTCCCCCAAACCTGTGGGCTTTCAATCATTTAACATTCTGATTTGAAATGCTTAGTCAGTGTGTGCATTGCTTTATAGGTTTCTTTGCATGTACAGTGCTTTGGAACTGCAAAATTTTGAACCAAATACTCAAAATAGAAGAACGGTAAGTACACTGCACATAAAATATTACTGGAATATAACTTAGAAAATGCATTATGAAATGACTGCATCATACCACTATTTAGAAGGTATTTTTTCCCCCACAAATTCCCATCTACTTTCCTCAACAGGTTAAGTTATTTTTTATCCTCCTCCATAAAACAAAAAATTGCTTTTCATGGGCTAAATTATGAGTCAAATCATCTCAAGTGCATATAGTAAAATGCCTGCAAAAAATCAAGCATCAAATAAAAAATACATTCATACTTTCACTCAATATTTCAATCATGCTAAGAGGTCTCAACACAAGTTTCTGGAGACAAGAACAAAGTGGAACAAAACAGGAAGTCCAGTGTGTCATTGGAAGTTTCCTTTGCATATCGGATCTGCAACACTCCTGTCTCCAGCTGTTTGATTCGGGAATCTTGGGTTGAAACAAGGATTCCATCCTTTCTCCACAGAATTGTGGGCACTGGACTGCCTGTGGCCACACAGCTGAGGACTAAAGTACCATCCACAGCTACGGTCTGATTCACAGGACCTTGTCGAATGACTGGGGGAGGCCGGTCTGCAATCACTGCCAGAAGAAACAACAGGAAATAGATTTCTGCAACTGGAAGCAATTTTTCTAATCATCCAAGCAATAGCAGTTGCTTTGAAACAAACTGAAGATAATTAAACAAATAATTAAAGTAGGAGACATGCATTATTCAGAATGCATTTATATGATGCACTGATTCAGAATATTAAGAAGAGATACAATGTCCTTTCAAAGGGCCAACCACTGACTGAGCTTGCTGCATTGTCAAGGAACCTATTTAGGAGTTCAAGAACTCAAAGAGGATTGTGGATGGTGAAGTAGATAAGTAGTGGTGCACATGGAATACTGTAAACATGAAAAAAACAGAACACAAAACCAAATAAAAACATTTTTCCCAAGGAAACACACGAGACAAATTTTAATGAATGATCGAAACCCGATGTGACATTTCAAAACTGTTTGGTGCTCAACAACAACAAAATAATGGTACTAGAGCAGCATATGATTTTGGATTTAAAAAGGTGCTTTGGACTTTCACACCTCAATAGGATCAAACACCCTGTGTCTATTTATCTAGGATTTTTTTCTATTAAAATAGATATGGGTTGAAAATTACCCAAGTATAACAAATTCAAAGAAACTGAAAAATTGCCCAAATTCATTGTTGGCAGCCTGATCCAAAGATAGCTCATGAAGATGTTCAAACTTGGCAAATATCATACTCCTCTATTAGAATTATCAGGAATGACAAAAGCACTTAAACCATTCTGTTACTTCATAATAGATTTAATTGCACTATGAAAAGTAACAACGAGAAGCACTTTTATTATGTGTAGATAAAATTATTCTTGTTATATAAAAATTCTACAACCTGAAAACTTTGCTGAGATCAAGTCATTACTTTAAGGAAAATCTAAAACAAGTATTGGGGAATGAAAACAAATAAAATAAAATTGCAGAAAAAAATTAAAACTATAAAGCCTTAAATATCTGGATACTAGTTAGAGTAAAAAAAAAAACAAAAACACAAATACTCAAAAGAAAATTGTAAGAAATTGCCTGATTAAAGGAAGCCAGTTGCCAGAATAACTACATTTGGGGTGCAAAAATTTACAAATCTGGATATGTCATGTTCAAAGTTGTATGCACCAAAGATTTCACAAGCTAGAGTCACACTTCAAGTTGTTCCTCATTTATCATGCAATAATTACTAATTTTCTGCATTCATTTTTTTTAAAGAAAAGCAATGACATGAAATCAGCAAGTGTGCATTTCCACTCTACTCTTCAAATTATCTCTGTGTCATCACTGGTGTGAAATTTGCTGATACCAAAAGGTGTATTCTAGAAAGCTAAATTTTGAAACTTGGCAGGAATGTTTAAGATAATACATGGTTGAAAAATGTAAACCAGTAGTTCCACTGGTTAGAAATTTTAATCTGTTCCACACTATCAGTAGAGGTTGCTAATAACAAATTAGAAGCCCCTTTTGATATGTATTATAAAAATAGGAAAATATTTGACTGCATTGAGGTATTCCTTTCATTATAGGGAATGAATGAACATGTAGTTTCAGACATTAATTAAATTAGTAGCAGAGTGCTTCTCTATAATTGATTTTAATTAAGTCCAGTAAAGGTGTGGTTATATTTGGGAGTCTCATAATATATAGAAGCAATCCGACACCTGGAATTTACTCAACTTTCTTTATGTCTACAGTCCTTGGTTATTTGCATCATATTTAGCATCAGGCATACCTCCTTATTCCATTCCAACCCAGTTTACTGGTGCAGTTTCTCTGTCATCTATTTCTGCATGATTTCCACTGGGCAGTTAAGAAAAATAAAGCAAGAAAAGGATCAGCTCTATCATCTGTCATGAGACTTTGGACAAGTTCTTTAACTTCTATAAGCCTCAGATTTTTTTCAACATGTAAAATGAGGATAATAAAATCTGTTCTTAATAGCTCAGGGGATTGCTATGGACATTTAAGTGTAATAAGAAGTATGAAAGTGCTTGGCTAATTGTAAAAGACTAGACATCTATATACATATTACTACTTGTCCTTTTTACAAAAAAACTAATATGTAAACCAGTGCTGAAAGATTTAATAGTTCATTAAGGCAATCCATGTCTTTAGGTATAAAAAATAAAATCATAAATTTCAATAAAATACCAATGAAACGTTTAAACTTTTAACACCTATGTAGTACATTTATAAATCAAACCTAGAATTTAATAGACAAATTTCAAATTAGGGTTTAATATCTTTCATGGTAATTATTAGAATGAAATATCAGGCAACAAAAACAGTAAGGTGGAACACCCCATTTAGTGTTGGAAATGAACAATCTACTAGGAATAAATCCCTAATTCCCAGGGTTAGTTAGGTTTTTAAAAAAATTTTTTGGGGGCTATGGCTCAAGCTGTAGCGCGCTTGCCTGGCATGCATATGGCACTGGGTTCAATCCTCAGCACCACATAAAAGTAAAATAAAGATGTTGTGTCCACCAAAAACTAAAAAATAAATATTAAAAAATTCAAAAAAAAATTTTAAGTAAATGTTCTATGCATGTCTAATCTCAAAAATACAAACCATTTGTGATAGTATCATGGTGCTATTTAAAGACTATAAACTTTATTCTGTGAGCACTAGTCCATCAAATAATGAAAATTTGTGTTCTAAAAATGTCCTCCGTATTTTTTAAAAATATGAAATAATTTCAAAAATTCTAGTAAACATTATGTGTGATTGTGAATTATTAAATGCTTTCCCTTGGAAGTTAAGATCACGATGATTACATTGACCATCACCAATTCTACTCACTATACTGAAGCTTATAAACAATATAGGACAACACAAAGAAGTCACAAGTGGTACCACATTAAGAAAGAAGTAAAAGTATCTATCTAAAGTTGACAGATGTTGTACAAGAAAATTTCAGAATAACCTATGTAAAAATTTTTGAGAAATAATATGTGGATTTAGAAAAGTTGCTGGACATAAGGTTAATATACAAAAGTCAATTGTACAACTAGAAAATTTCCTTAAACAATTCAATGATGAAACTTTGAAAATGTTGAAACTTAAAATATACATATATAATCTCATCAAAAAACATAAAATATCTTAAGTATAACACTACTAAATCATATTCATGACCTGTATCCAGGAAACTATAAAATATTACTAAGAGAAACTTTATAACATATAAACAAATTAAAAGGCATATGTGGGATATATACCATTTCTTTGAATTGAAAGCTTCAGGTTGCTAAGAAGCTAATTCTCACTAAATAATCCAGTACTAAAATTGAATCTAAATTGTTTATTGGTTATTGGTTCATATGTACAGAATTTTATAAGTTTATTTTAAAATTTATAAGGAATGCAGAGGATCTTCAACAGTAAGCCTAAAACAATGAAAAATAAAGTTCGAGACTAATACTACCAGTCTTTAAGACTTACTATAAAGCTGCAATAAGTAAGACCCTATGTAATGGCATAAATAGGTCACTGGACCAGAAAAGAGATATTACAAATCAACCACTAATTTATGTTCATCTGAATCATGATAGAATACCACCAGAGTTAGGGAAAGAATAGTCTTGACAATAAGTGATGAAGAAACAATTAGATTTCTTAAAAGGAAAATAAAGAGTTTTGATTCCTGACTCACACCATTAATTTGGATGGATCAAAAACTTGAATCTCAAAGGAATAAATAATAAAGTTTTTAGAAAAAGAAAGAACATATTTGTAGCCTGAGGAAAGAACAGGACATTAAAAGTGCTAATAATAAAAGAAAAATAATTATTACCCATTGATCATTATTAAAATTAACTTCCTAATACTTAAAATAACCATGAAGAGAATTGGAAGAGGACTGGGGTTGTAGCTCAGTGGCAGAGCTCTTGGATAGCATGTGTGAGGCACTGGATTTGATCTTCGGCACCACATTAAAAAAATAAATAAAAATAAAGGCATGCTGTCCCTCTACAACTATGATTTAAAAAAGAGAGAGAATAGGAAGAAATAATTACAATGCATACATCTGAGAAAGAAATGTATTTTAACTAGATGATAAAATGAAAAGAAGAAAAATTAGTACACATGTCCACCAAAAAGCAAACCCAGATAAGTAAGTGCACGTGCCCATCAATAGACTGTATAAGAATATTTAAAACCCTAAACTGAAAACAATCTATCAGTAAAAGAGCACAGAAATAAATTATGGCCTATTTATGCTATGAAGTACTACACAGCACTAAAATGTGAATGAACTGCTGTTATATACATGGATGAATTTCACTGACATTATTTTGAACCAAAGATGCTATAACACAGGAGATTAGATACTATGTGATTTCACTTAGTTGAGTTTCCGGAATAAGCAAAACTGATCGATGGTGATGAAAGTCCTAAAAGTCATTTTATCTCTGCAGAGAGAGGCTTATTAACTAATAATTGTAAGCCTTCTACAGTCCTGGAAATGCTCCATATCTTGATCTGAGTGATCATTATGTGAATAAATTAATCATACTGCATTTGCTTACTTGACTTACTTTACAGTATGCATATTATATTTCCATTTATATAACTGGGAAGAAAAAGAGCGGTCTAGAGAAAAAAACGCTCCAGCAACAATATGAAAATGTAATTTGGGAGTGCAGTGAACAAGAAAGGATGGAATTAGTAGGTTATTGCAGTTTCAGGTGATTAGGACTGGGAGTGATAAAGATAACCGGATGGATTTGAAAGATTATTGAGTGGATTCAGTGATAAGGAAGGATGAGTGTCAAAGATGACTCCACAGTTTCTAATTAAAGAAATGCTACTGTGTATGATATTTTAATCATTATCTGAAGTTTAAAAACAAGCAAATTGAATGAAAAGAACAAATATATTTTATTACTGATTCTCTTCCCTGACTCATGTTCCATCACCATCTTTGAAAGACATTTGTTTCATCTTTAACATGTTCCTTTACCTACTGTTTAGAATTGGGGGTAAAAAATCATTTCAATTGCTCTAATATATTTAGTTTTAGAAGCAACAAACTTCTTAACTGTATTATGCTTTCAGTTTTATTTTTAATTTGGAAATATTTCCTGATTACACATAGACTAATATATTGTGTGTACTATCTATGCTTTCAATGGTTCTGCAAAACCACTTGTGTTCATCCAATGTATTTATAGGTATCTTCCTTATGTAGAAATAGATGTGTATACATATATACATTGCATACCCTTATAGGTATTTTTTCTCTTTGAGCTTCAAACTATCACTACTCTCTTATAATCTGGAGATTATTCTCAATTAACCATATCTTTATAGTTGGTGTTAATCTATCACATTCAAAGATGTTGATAAACAGAATAACATCAGATCATTTAAAAAAAAACTTGTTCACTATCATTGATTGTGAGTTGTTAGACTTTGGATTTATGACCAATTCATTTTGTTACCTTAATTTAGAGAAAACACAATAGTCAATAATTTACAATAAGAGATTGCAAAATAATCTTTTCATCTCCAAAACATGAAATATTCCTGTGTACAACTATAAACTTCTCCTTGGATAACTGTTATGCTTTTACGAATCTAACTTGATACTAGACATTAGTTCATTTATATTAAAGTAAAAGTTTGAACTTATTATTGTATAAATTTACTCTTAAGTTTTACATTAAAATATCTGTAAAAATATTTAAAGTGGAAAAAATACATCTATTGACATTCTCTCTAGATCCTAGGACAAATTGAACGTTCTGAAATAAATGTTTGACATTACCATCAGTAACTTCCAAATATGCTTTCGTGATGATACTTCCAGCAACATTCAAAGTCTGGCAGATATAATAACCAACATCAGATCTCTGAACATTAGTAATAGTGAGGTCACCAGTCTGAGAGACAGAAAACCGGCTGGATGATTGTGGTGGCTGGTATGAGAAAAGCAGATTCTAAAACCAGAATTTGGGAGGAAAGAATTAAAATAGGTTAAATGCTAGGTTCCAACATTTTGGCAAAGCTACATATACATTTATAAATATATGTGAATATGTATAAATACACACATATATATACAAAAATAAACTCAATATTCTTTCGTCATATACCCACATATAAAGATGTGTACATGTTTAAACATCATTAAACACACATGGATTTAACAAGGCAGGCTTAAATAGGATCATGTAAAATTTTAAATCAATCTCAATATTGACATATGGTCTTATAACTATCAATTTTGAAACAACATAAGGATATTAGGTATCATTAGTATAGAAGATTTTATACATGTAAGCCCACTATGACAAAATCCTTGGTTTACATTTTGCTACCAGAAAAACCTTAAGACCTTTACTACATAAGCAGAATAGAATTCTGATTCATTCTTATAAATTATAATGGAGTATAATACCATTTTGGCATCATGACCAGTATCTCATTAGCTGCCCATTATAAATGTCCAGGAACCTTAACAGTTGCTATCCAGATTTTCATATTAAAAGGTAAGAATTTGTCAGGTGCAATGGTGCACACCTGTTACCCCAGTGGCTTGGGAGGCTGAGGCAGGAGGATTGCAAATTGAAAGACAGCCTCAGCAATTTATTGAGGTTCTGAGCAACTTAGTTGGGACCCTGTCTTGATAAAAAGAAAAAAGCCTGGGAACTGAGGAGTAGCTCAGTGATTGAGTGCCCCTGGTTCAATCCCTGGTACAAAATAAAAAAAAATAAATTTTAAAAAAGGTAAAACTTTCTAGAATGGATTTCTTTGAAATTTCTATATTGTTCTGAATCAAAAGATCATGCTTCTTCGAGTGTACATTTCATGCATAATAATGATCCATACTAATTGAAGTTCATAAAATAAAGAATATCAACTTTTCTTCTAATCAAATAAAGTTGCTTGTTTTAAAGAGTTTTGGTGCTTTTTAGCATACATCATTTTTATTAAGGATTAATTAGTGATCCACAGATACATATGTAATGACAAAAATTTTAACGAAAAATGACTTGTATCATTAAACCAAACCACATGAACCAAAACTTTTTTGGAAATTTAATCTGGAGTTTAAATAACTTAAGTGAATCATCTATATATTATACTATTAAGAAAAACTTCTAGTGGGTTCACTCTTTTTACTATCCAGATTTTCTTCTATAATCTACTTCCAATTTTTCCTACTGCATTAAAATATTTTGTTCTGTTTTGTCTTTAACTTGCTATCAGCAAATTTAATCCTGGGAGGCCAACTGGAGTATCCTAGAATCCAGCATTATAGTAGTATAAAAATGATAGTTTACATACCATAAATCAATATTTGTCTACCAAAGTAAAAACAGAAGTGAACTTGAACATATTGTCTATAAAAGATTATTGAGTTCCATCAGTAAACTACCTGTTTGTTATTTGTAAGGGTACATTAGAAGCAAGACAATGAAGCAAAACACCGAAGATTGATTCAAGCAAAAACAAAAATGGTCAGGAATAACTATTAAAAATGAATAAGAATCAGTTTTTTACAAGCATCAAAAATAAGTGAAGAGAAATGTTTTGCTTTCCTGTGAGAGGGAAGTCATTAAGAAATGAGATAAAAAGATAATTTAAATTATTTTAATATTTCTTCTTATTAAATGGAAGCCCAAGAGTCAATTTAAAAGAGTGTAGATCTCTATATTCTAGTGTGGATAGAAAACTCTGGATTATAAAATGTTTAGAAAATAGGATTACTGGCAAATAATGATCAGATTTGACAGTTTAAAAGAATATAATGAACTTATAATTTAGGTGACATCAATATTAACTCATCATCTCAGATGTGGAACATCTACAAAAACTTGAATATGGTATGTAATATGTAATTACATAACATATAATTGCAAATAATATGATTAACAATATCAATTAATATCAATATATATAAGTTATCAATTATGATTTTTAACCTATTTTCACCTGTGATAATTTTGTTAAAATATTCATAGAATTGAAAATTTGGAACTTAATTTTTTAATTCTAGATATTTGAATAACAGAAATGCTAATTCAATTATGTGGAAAAAGAGTAGTTTTTTTTTAATATTTCTGAAGTAGAAATAAAAATAACACTTACATGATACAACAGTGACTTCTACATACCACCCTCTGTACCAAATGGAAGCAGGAAAATACTGCTTTGAGAATTAAGGCAAGGAAAATAGCTTGCCTCCTCTCATTCTGAGAGGAACCAGTTTCTGGATTCTCTTAATGGAACAGCTAGATAGCTACATCACACATTGGTTTTTCTTCTCATAGAACAGGCCCCCATTTCTACTGATTAAAAACAAACAAACAAACAAAACAAACAAAAACAAAACTAGTAAAAGGTTGTACCTGACTCCCTTCTCTCCTCCAAAAAATAGCTGGTTGAGGGTTTCCTGTTGCTTCACACTGAAAAGTCACAGTTCGTCCTAAGGCAACAACCTGGTCACGAGGTTTCACAACAAAATGTGGAGGTTCTAAAGGAGATGAAAAAATTACATTGACTCAGAAGCATGCAGTTAAGATCCCAACTTTGAGGCAGCTTCCTGATAACCCAAGTGCTGCCTTTATTTTTATACAACACATTATGTATACTACTAATAATTGACCAATTTTCACCCTTAATTTTAAGTTAAACTGTTAAGTGCATATTTATAGAATGAAATAGAGATGTATTATGAAAAGGTTTTTTTTTTAATGACTTGACCTCCTAAGATTAACCTTCAAATGTAAGATAATTCTTGAGCTACATTTTGACCCTTCACATTCAAAGAGTACCTGAAATATGTATGAATAAATATTATCTTTTCTCATTCAGAGTGCTTAAAGGTGAATGAACTTTAATCATATACACAAGGACCTTCTGATGCAGGCAGGTCCTGAAATTACTTCAATTTGACTCAAAAGCTCCTGAAATGCTACCAGGCAAATTATAATATTTCAAATCTTCAGTCCAGTTGCTTGAATAGAAATGAATTTAAAGCAATAGTGCAGTCAAATGCTTCCTTCATTTACATAGGCAAGGGCATGCTCAAACAGAATATATATGGAAATGAGGGCAAATTTGAAACATCTGCTCATCCTGACATTATAAATACTGCCAGCTTTGTCCAAACTGTTTGATTTATACAGGCTTAAATGGCCACTTCATCCAGCGGTAAGTAGAGTGTCACAAAATTGTGTCAATTACATTGGGTGCAATGGCACTTGGAAACATTAGGTGTGCTGACTAAGCAATCCTGGCCCCAAAAAAGAAAAAAAAATCTTGTTTTGAGGATGAGTTTTGAGGATGGAAAAATATGTACTGAATTTAAATCCTTTTACCTACTGTTTACACTTTCCTATCCATTTCTTATCGGCTGGCTGTCTGAAACACCTAATTATTCTTCTCTCTTGTCTCAGTTCAAATTCAAGTGAACAAATGTTTCAAGCCAGACATTTAGCAGGACAGGATTATTCTAATACACTTTTTAAGGATTTTTCATTATTTCTAAAGTTTTCTTTAAAAGTATTTTCTTTAAAAGTATTTTCAGTTACTTATGTCAGTCATCACTTAAGGTAACTCCCCAAAGTAAATATGAATCAAAAATTGTATTCAGATTAGACTGCAAATGTTACCATTCTGCTTACTTCTTTGTTACTAAAAGTCAGTATTCATTAAGATTCTTTCTCTTGTTTAATATTTTCTAGTCAACTGCAGCAAATGTATAATATATGTATAGTATGTATTATATAATACACTTATAAACTTATGCATTTACAAAAAATAGTTGACATGCCCTTTACTCTGGGTACTTAAATACATAAGTCATTAAAAAACACTAAAGTCTATTTAATATGTACATTATTTATAAATATATTTAAAATATAAAATCCCTTAAAAATGAAATGTAAAATGACTTTTCTGAGATTGTATTATGGCAAAACTGAAGAAAGTAATTAGATCTCCTAACTTCTAGATTAGTGTGCTTTCTTCTATGCTTTCTTTCTCTTTTTTTTTAAAGAAAATTGAGGTTTAGTAGAAATTATACCATTTGACTAGAAAATTATAGGAGACCTGAAAAATCAGGTCAAATGCTTTCAAATGTCCTCTAACTTATAGGGAAGAAAATACAAAGTTAGAAGATACAGTTTAAGTTCAGTTTGGTAATGGTGAAGTTCTAGCTTATAATTTTTTTAAACTGTGATTGTAATTGAGTGGTTTACTCATGAATTTAACAAACACTATCATTACCCAGGTATAATAATAGGCATGTACATCATCCTTTCGGGATTTTCCTCCAGTACAAATCCATACAGGAGCATTTTATTCCTTACTTAAGGGTTGGAATAATTGACACAGAAATCAGACCAAGAAATTGAAAGGACTGAATGGATAATAAACAAAACCTAGTCTAGAGTTTGGTGTCTTACAATGAAAGAAAACCAAGTGATTAATCAGATGAGTGGGAGAATATGACTTTCCAATATGAAGGGAATTTGAGTAGGAAAATATAAATGTTCAAACCATTTAGTCAAGCAAAATCTTCGTGTGGTCTCTTTCCGAAATCTCAGGAGCATGTCTAAGAATGTGTGCCAGAATCTGTGTTTCTTTTATAAAATGCCAGCTCTCTTCAAAACCTCAAAGACTTGGTGGGGAACAAGGCACACAAACCCTCATGCTAACTACATTTATCCTGAAGCAATCCTTCTACACAGGATATTTGCCTGGAAATGAATTTACTGTATTTTGTAGGCATATTCTCAAGCCAACATCAACAGTGACATCAGCCACAAGACATGTCTCAGAAATAAAGCTTTTAAAAATCCTCTTCATCCAACCTCAGTGACACATAGGGTGTTCCAGCTACTTAGCAGGCTGAGGAAGGAGAAATACCTTGAGACCAGGAGTTCAAGGCCAGCATGGGCAATGTAGCAAAACCCTGTCTCCAAAAAACAACAACAAAAAAATACAAAAATCCTCTACTTTCACATTAGATGTCAGATGTAGCCATATCTCTAAGAAAAAAAAAATCATGGACTAAATTTGCTTCTATTTATCAATCTATTGTGTTTACCAATCTAGACTGAGGCCATTAATCAAATGCATCTACTTGAATTTTATGAGGATATATTGGAGTTTTCTGAAGGATAAAATATTTTTTTTAAAGAGAGAGTGAGAGAGAGAGGGACAGAGAGAGAGAGAGAGAGAGAGAATTTTAACATTTATTTATTTTTTCTTAGTTCTCGGCGGACACAACATCTTTGTTTGTATGTGGTGCTGAGGATTGAACCCGGGCCGCACACACGCTAGGCAAGCGCGCTACCGCTTGAGCCACATCCCCAGCCCCTGAAGGATAAAATATTGAAACTTTCTATAATCAAATATGCATAATCATACTGACAATGTCATATATATTCAGTGTTGAAAATTTGAAAAGTTGGACAAAGAGGAAAAACAGAAAAGCCACTTAGAATTCTACCATGCAAACTGGCTTTAAAATATTCTCCTATAATATCATTTTAATGACTCTACAATAACCAATTTACAAATTATCTTAAATTATTTAACCACTCTTAGACTCTTCTCGTTTTCACTTTTAAAGATGGTGTAAGATTAACACCCTTCTCCTAAAGATATTCAAGATTATTTCCTAGAGGCAAAATTACAAAGTCTGAAAATATGCAAAGGTCTAGAGCACATTAAAAAATAGCTCAGTTGTGCTCAGGAATACTTTTAATCAACTGAGATTTTCACTAATAGCACACAAATTGCCTTTTCTCCCAAATTTTATCAACACTGAACATTAACATCATTGCCAACCTCAGAATAGACTTTCCTCTTAATTAATATTTTTACCTTTGTGAGTTTAAGTATGTGTCTTCACATTACCTTTCTGCCTCTGAGAACAGGACACAGGTACCTCCTCAAGCACTTCCCGATTCAGAGGTGGCTCATATACTTATTGCTACTGATTCTCTGGCCCCAGTTCAGAGGGTTCTGCTCTATTTGTTTTGGATATTATGTTCATATGTTTATTTATATTTTATTTCTGATTTCTAAGAACTGTTGGTAAGATCAAACTTTTCATATCAGTTATAAATGTCTTTTTTCATTTTGTTAATACTCCTTCTAATCTGTTTAGGCAATATTTTTGTTATTGTATCAATAAAATGATATGATAATGGTATTGTGTAATATACCATTACATATGTATAGAATATAATACATTACATAAATATTCAACTCCAATTGCACCCATACTTTAATGCCCTTATTATTTTTAATTTTTAATCCAACTATAATTTTGTATATATGGTATCATAAAGAAAGCAATTTTTTTCCCAAATAGCCATTGACAGCATCACAATTATTGAGCAGTCCATCCTATCTGCATTAATACGGAATGTCATTTCAGTAATATTTGTGTCAATTTTTAGCTTATAGAATAGTGAGAGAGAACCTTTTAGGGTGACATACCCTTTAGCATACCATATTCATGTAAAATTCTCTAAAAATGGTGTTCTAGAAGCTTACAGAATAAAAAAGCCTTCTCCCAAGGTAAGTGCTTAGAAACATGAGGATGCTTTCTTTATAGAGGGACAAATGTTTATTAAAATAAATTTGATAAACTGTGGATAAACCATGTAGTTATTTCATATAGAATGAAATGAATCTGACACAGAAATGAAAATGAATGCAAGAAAGCTTGTAGTGCAAAGGCTATTCACCAACAGAACTTTAATACTATTACTGACTTATAGCTATGAAAACCTAGACATGCATGAATTAATAAATATTCTGAAGGGGGAAAAACCAAATTATTCTCTAGACATATATTTTGGTTGTTTGTTTAATCTTGTAAGATGTAAATTGAAATAGTACTTAACCAATCAATCCTAGCACTTATCACTTATTTAAGGACAGAAGAAATTAAAGGATGCAGACCATACATGATTTAATAAAGACATAAAGTTAGCAACCCCATTACCTTTACTCTTTGCCAGTTACCCATACTTCCTGCAGACTTTATTCTGTGCAGTCTGTCTTTGTGGCCAATGACAAGTGAAACATGGAGGCTGATTGGTTGAAGGACATGGAAGGGTATGGATGGAAAGGGGAAGAGAAGTTCCAGTCACAGTGACACAGTGATTAGAAGATGGCGAATAAAATGTCAACTTACCAGACCCAACTAAAACAAAACAAAAAAAAAAAAACATGGAATAAATAAAATTAAGGAAACATAAAATGAAACAGAAAAAGTATAAGATTTGACTTAACAATGATCCTTCTATTAATGTAAAATAAAAAAAAAACATGTTAATATTTGGATATAATAAGCACACTATGGATGGAAATTTGTTAGCATTTCAAGTGTAATTATGAATAATTTTAGAAAAATAGAAACAAATCTTCAAATCTTTACTATGATTAAATGGCAGAGCTACGATTGATGGTAACCATGAAATTATAAAACATTTTTCAATGACTCTACATTTTGCTACCAGAAGAAAGGTTAGATAACTATATGTGTAATGGATTTAAAAACACTATAAATCTTAGCCACTAAGGCTATACAGAGATCAAAATTGATCATCTTTTAAAGATAAGGAATGTTAAAACCCATAACTCCATCAACAGACTAGTTTTTAAAAGATTCATGCTACCAATAATATTCCACTCAGATCATGCTTTCACATGTGAATAAACATACAAATCATCAGACAATCTGGTTAAAATACAGATTATGGTTACATGGGTCAGGGCAGTGGCCTGAGATTCTGCATTTCTAACATGGACAAGATGCTATTGGTCCATGATTATAAGTCAATCAGGAAAGATATTTTAAAATGTTTCACTTAAATTTTTGCATATTATAGATGAGAAGATCTATAGAAAAAATGTGAGTAAATTACAAGATCAGAAAAAACTTTTATAACCTTAGATATAAGTCAAAATCACCTTACTTAATTTTAGTGCTGAAACGTTGGGCATTTTAATATAGAAAGCTCAAATTATATATGTTCAAACTAATGCAAAACAATTCTTTTATTTTAAAAATACATAGAATTACTGTTAAATGCAGTACTTTTCCATATTAGTAGAGTCAAAACCCACACTACATTTACTTCAAATAAATAGATCCTATATCTGCTAGTAACTCAAAATTAATTAGACTTACTAAATATTCCTGTAGTTTAAATAAAAAAATGAAGGGCTGATGCTATAAAATAGTAGACTTATAAAACAGAGGCAAGGTTCTCTGTTATATATTTGCTATATATGCACTATGCCATAAAATGGCAGATATGGAAAATACATGCAAAATGTTAAGGTAAATCAAAAACACATTTTAAATCACACATTCCAATAATAAAAATGAGTGAAATAATTTCTCTTTATTTTTTTATTCTAAAGTAAAAATTTAGCATAATTTTCACTCATTCAATTAGAAAAAATGTTTTAAAAAATCTTATTACTCAGGCTTAACATTTATTGTATCACTAGCTTTCATAACTAGACTCAAAACCATAGAGGAGGTAGGCATTCTTACATTTCATAATACTTTAACAATAGTATCTGTTAAATGACAGGAAGAAACATTTAATACAAGAGTACCTAATGAACTGTCAAAATAAAATTTTTCTTTGAATCAACAAAAATTGTGAAATTATTTTTGGCTTAATTGGTGAAAATAAGTTTGATCCCATTAAACTAATGTAGTTAAGTCAGAAGACTAGAAAAATAATTCTAATTTTTTTTACCTATTTTTGTAATTTAAAATTCATTAAATATTTAAAAAATATATGATATAGGAAAAAACAAGATAATAACTGGAAAGCAGCAACTTTAAAACTTAAAATATCCCTTTCCTTGTGTAGAGTTTTTAACTACAATTGGGTCACAGCATTAGAATAATTTTATTAATTAAAATCCAATATAAGAAATTCAGACTATTACATTTGCATATCATATCAATGACAACTTTCAGTCTGTTAAGGATCTTAAAAGTTAGGTAAGCACATCCTCTAACACAGAAGCTTCTTAAACATCAGAGATTGTTGAGAAAACTCTATTTTGAATGATCATTTAAGCTTTTAACAACCAAGATTATCAGGAAATGATGTTTCCTGTCCCAATGAAAACCTGTCTGCTCACAGATTAACATCCCTTTGCATCTGTGCCAGTTTCTGTAAACAAATAAAAGCCAATAAATCCTCCACATAAAATCCCTTTACTCACCGGAAGGAAATTTTCATCCCTCACTTCTGTTCTAAAGGCCACATTATATAAACTTACTTAAATTTTTTTTTACACCTATTTCCCCTTTATCTACATTTCTCCTAGGGTCAGGTAAAAGGATTCTCTTTTCATACAGAGAACAGGAACACTTCTATAAAACGGTCAGTGCCCATTATTGTCCAGTTGATTACATCAGAAAGACACAGGCAAAGGGAGAGTGGCTAGGAATCTGCTTATCTGTAATCCTAACTCTGAAGTTCTGCGTTCATGGGGGACCTCAACTCCCACCCTTAGGCTAGCTCCCCTCCACTTTCCTTTCCACTTTTAAGGTTCAGAGCACATCTAACCTGTCCCCTTCACTCTAGCAAAGAGGAAAAGCTTGTCTGTCTCTACCTCTAATAAAACAATAAAACTATAAAATGCTGGCACTGGAAGAGACCTTAGAACTTAAAGAGTCTAACCCTCATTCTTTCTGCATGAGAAGACAGAGAACCTAAATTGTTAAATAACTTTCTCAAGTTCACAGATGGTTAAGCCAAGAATGGCTTCCAGGTCTCTGGACTAAATCATGTCTCTGTACAAATTCTCCTACTGACTTATCAGTTAGTAGAGACACATGCAATAGGACACCGAATAGATTTGATTTTACACTTAAACTTTTAAGAGCTGTTTAACCTAATATTTACTACATACACATATGAAATATGTTTTTAAATAATTCCTTATGATATAAAAACACCTTTGAGAATAGTTAGCTGAAGTCTTTAAAAGCATGGGAAGCTAAGAAGTGATAAAGCAGACTTAAAGCTGCTTGAAAAGTTTGCCCTTTTGCAATGAAAAGTAATGTAATCTTTTAAGGGTAAACCAATTTTCACCCTTCCTTCACTTGTAATCATTATAAATTGAATAAAATAGTTATCACTTTTAGAATATGAGAAAAAAATATGTTTTGGCAAAAGTACTTTGTAAAGTGAATACATAAATAGGCAGATAAAATACCTTTAAAAAGCGAATATATATTTTTAAATTTTTTTTAGTTGTAGATGAACAGAAACCTTTATTTTATTGATTTATTTTTATGTGGTGCTGAGGATCAAACCATAAACCCAGTGCCTCACATGTGTCAGGCAAGCACTCTACCACGGAGCTACAACCCCAGCCATGAATATACATTCTTAAAAAGAGTAAAATTTACTGTTTTTTTTCTTAATCTAGCAACATTGTGCAGTATCTACAGTGATAGCTCTAAATTTTCTTAGTTTAGAAGAGAATTTAGAAGGGGTGAAGGATTAGAAAATTTGCCATGAGGCTGAATTTAAATAAAAATATACTGTTTTCACCTACATTCCTCTTTTTTGGTGAGGAAGGAAGAGGGAGTAAAGCAAAGCCTGAAATATGTGTTATGCATAAATTCACATCATGCATATAAGGTATGACATTGTAAAATTCTATGGTACCTTTTGAGTCTAAAAAGGAAAAACAATAACTGTGTAAAGTATTGGAAGATATATAAATATTATTATATAATTAAATAATAGTTTTTTTTAAAACTGTTTAAAAAATTGGGGAGAATTTAGCATCCTTCTCCCACTGGTCGGTCTCTCTCTCTCTCTCTTTCTCTCTCTCTCTCTCTCACACACACACACACACACACACACACACAGAGAATAAAAAGATGCTCTAAGATTCTCTTCCTTTTTTTGAATGTAGCATCAAAAGCCTCCTTATTTTGAGATATTCTATAATCTAAGAGTATATACTTTCAGACAATAATCTTTGGATAGACCAGCTTGGAAAAAAATACAAGGAAGGGTGGGGAGTGGGAAAGAGAAGCAAGGAGGTTAGGGAGGCAGAGAATATGCCTCATATTTCTTCCATCTTCTTGTCATATTCAGGAGGCATGAGTCCGAAAGATGATAAATGTTTGAAAATAAATTATATAGGAGTTGGAGGAAAGACTTTTCTGTTCTGAAGAAAAGAAGTTAGCTCCATAGATCCTTCAGAAGTCTCCAGATTGGGTTTAATAAACAGAGAAAGCAGCCAATTTTGACAAACACTTAGGCCAGAAGAAAAGATAATGGGCCTAAATAATAGCAAGAACATCCTAGGCAAAGTGTAGAAAAGAAGCAGTTAACAGTAAAGGTCAGTGAACCACGAAGTGGTTGCCAACTGTGATGTCTCTAGAGGTCTTTAAAATGGGATTTGTTTCCATTTGGCCACCTCAGTTTAAATATAACCCTGTCTGGCAAAGGCAAGTTGAATCTTAAAGTGCTTTCAGTGCTAGTGTCTTAAGAATGTGGTCATTCAGAGGGAAAGCAGGACAACTGATACCTCCTTCTGCCCTGGTAGCTTCCTTTCCCATTACAAATATTAAACTGCATATTCTACAAGGAAAAAGTCCTCAAGAACATTCTTTTCAGATCATATCATCTTAAAGGAAGAAGTACTTTACACATGTGGATCCTATGATAATTTCAGGACACATCAGAAAATTCCAAGTAAATGAAATATTTGCATAAATGATGACACTATTATGATTAAGATTTTGGTATTTTCACAATGAGATTGTAATATTGAGGCATATTGGCAAACGTATTTGTATCTATCCTTATGAATTAAATATAGAAATTCTTCACTGTTAGCAATAAGTGAGAAGTGTATCAGAGATCTTGGCTCTAAAATAATAAAAGTACGCTACATTCCTAGGATGATTCAATGGAAGATTCAGTTAACCAAATTTATCTGTGATAAGAGCAATCCTACTAATCAACAGAGAAAAGCATTTTTGTTGAATTGGCTATTAATGAAATAAACTTGACTCAGAAATTCTTCTGCTAGTTAATAGATACTAGTTTTTCATTATCAGTAGCTAATTTCTAACAAGTCTTAAACATAATGTGATTTTTTTCCCATTTAATCTATAGTGTTTTTTTTCAATAGCAGGGCTCAATTAACAAATCTGACAGACTAGTACTGTAAATA
Source organism: Urocitellus parryii (assembly GCF_045843805.1). NCBI lineage: Eukaryota > Metazoa > Chordata > Mammalia > Rodentia > Sciuridae > Urocitellus > Urocitellus parryii. Next base: position 4,343,310 of record NW_027554016.1, on the reverse strand, counting down.
CCACATTCCACGAGAATATGAATGGATATAAGGTAGTGAGTTACAAGACTTTTTTGGAAGAAACACTTAGTTAAACAGAGGAACACTCAAATTTTCAAGTGGTGAAACGATCTACATTTGTACTGAGAAAACCCAGTCACTGGGATAATGGAAAAATGATATGCACAGGAACTCATGAATGATAACATCTCTAACAATTAAAACTCTTAGGATACTTTAATACAAGGTATGATTTCTTTGGGAGTGAAAAGATTGAGTTTAACATAAAAGCCTGTCATTATGTCTTTCAATTTTTCAGACATAAAAATAGAGAGAATAAAAGGGCATTTTTAGAATATATTTAATAGATACATAAAATGCTATGAACTTTTTGCCTCCACTCAAATATCTAATGCTATTCTGTAGCTCATAGTTCTAGAGACAATTTTGGCTGTCACAACTGAAGTGGAGAGGAAGTGGGAGAGGCTGGCCAGTAGCTCTACCTCATAGGACAGAAGTCAGGGATTCTAATAAATATCCCACAATACACAAAATAACCCACCACCACCACCACAAATAATACCCTAGCTCAAAATTCCAGTGTCATAGCTGAGAAACCTTGCTGGAGGTTATTGAAAGAGTTTAAAAAAGAATTGTCCAGAATATGTACTAACAAACACTTCCAATTTATGTAAAAGTACCCTGTACAATGCCTGATATGTCACAGGAACTCAGAAAAGATGAATAACACTCTTCTTCCTTTCCTTCCTCTTCTAAAAATACCCATACTCTCCCACAAAGCACAGTTGTTAAATGGTTCTACTTATTTATTTGTCCATTAAAGAATCCAAACATCAAAAAAAACAAAACAAAAAACTATCCAGCCATCTATGACAATGTGCATATTACCTGACATGGATCTCAGGGTCATCATTTTAATGATAACATTCCCTAAGTCAGCCTTTAGAAAGCATCACATCAGAATGCTTTCTTTTCCATCCTCCCTGAAAGATGTACTTAATTACCAATGGTCATTGCTTTTATTTTGTAACTACTTGTGATTTTAACCATCTGTTTCTGGATACCACAACCCTGGCAAAGCTATCAAATGACACTCATCTTAACTAATGACTTGTATTTTTCTAATCTAATCTCACATTGCAACCAGAGGGATTAAAACAAAACAAGGCAAAACAAAACTAAACTGATCATAGAACTTATGTGATTAAAATCCTTCAATATCATCCAGTGCTCTTAAAACAGAGAGCTAAATCCTTTACATGGTCTTGTGCATTATGCTCTCTGTCTTCTCAAACCATCCCCCACCCCTCCCTCATTTCCTCAACCTGGCCTCATAAACATTCTTTTGGATCTTAAGTACACCATGCTCCATCTTACCTCCAGTTCTATGCACGCCATCCCTCAAAATCTCTCCCTTCCCCTATTTAATTCTTACTCACCCTTCAGATCTTAGCTCAAAATCCAATGCTTTTTTCAAGAAATAATCAGGTCTTCTATCCTTCATAAATTTCATACATGTTCTAACTCTCAGTTTAACAAGAAGAAGCTATCAATGTTAGCTGTATGTCAGACCAAAATATTAGAAATTCTCTTAGCAAAGAAATAATTCAATATCCCAAATGTGCAAAGGTTGGAAAGTGAAGATTCAGGGGCTTTCTTAAAGCTGCTCATCAGGTAAGAAAAGAATTGGAAATTCAAGTATGTCCAGCTTTTAAAAATCTCGCTTTTCTTATTACACTGCATTTTTTTTTCAAGATTTAAACCTTACTTTAATGTAATTTTTGTTCTATTTTTTTTCTCCAAATCAGTAATAAGTAATATGAATGTATGATGTGCATAGTAATACATTAAATAAACACATACATAATGATTCCACTTACATAGACATATTTCATATGTACAAAAAATTGGGAGAAGAAACAACTCATGTTATATTTTATTTTCTCTTAGCAACAATGTCAAAAAAGCCAATTCCATCTCCAACATGTGATGTGATATAATCATTTAGGACAATCACTATAAACTTTCAGACTATATAGTCAAGAAATTAAGAATTAGAATTCAAGTGTCTCCAGCTTTTAGAATCCTTGTTTTTCACTGCACATTTAAAATATGCAGTCAAGAAATTAAGTATGCATGATTTAAGTTGACTATTTAATATAAAGACACATAGGAGCTCATTTTTCTCATTTGTAAGATAATTCCAAAGTAAATGATTTGTAGACTACCATTCATGAAAGTTTCAAAAATCCAGCATAGGATTCATAATTTCACATTTATTCCCAAGATATGTAAATAAAGCCAAAATTTTCATTTCTATCTAGCGATTGTGTACATGTTTTAGAGTAAAAAGCCTAAAAATGCGCCTCCTCTCTTTAACTAATAAACTAAAAAGTACAGTTGGAAATGACTACCATACACTAAGTTAACTTTTTAAAAGCACCTTTGTAAAATGGCCCATCTATCAGCTTTAATTGTGCAGTGCTCTAAATTCTCTCCTAAGAACATCGACCACACAAAATAAATGTCCTAAAGCTAACATTAACAACCATTTATGGATTTTCCTATCCTCATAAATCTGTTATAAAGCAATTATTCAGCTATATTTTGTCTTATACCTATTTTAGTATTTTCTGCAGGTGTGTTTATTTTGGCACATTATTTATCAAGTCATGAGAATTATAGTTTAAAAGCAAATTAAAGTGCTCATGGTATTTTAATCAGTTTTTGCAAACTTTGGGTATGATATTTCAAAATGTTCATTTTTCAATCTATGCAGAATCCTCTTAAAATAAAAATAATTACTTCATATTTTAAATTATTGAAATAAAGCTCAAAGGACACCAGATGCTAACATAATTCTAAAGTTTATTTATTTTAATGATTACCTGATGTTTGGAATATGCTGAAAAGATTTACTAAATCTACAAAAAATGAATGCAGTTAAAAATTATTTTTAATACTGCATAAATCTGTTGGAAAATAAAATCATGTCAAATAAATAATAAAATAGTTAATACATATGGATGAATAAAAATCCAATTTTCAATCATTTTATGTATAGAATTATCCAGAGTTTTCCATAACAAAAAGGCATCCTTAATATACTCTATATTATTCTCTTTATGATTATTGTCATTTAAATAATAAATAATTTCTATTACTTGATGTCTGAACAATTTCAGATAAAATACAGCAAGATGAAATTAATTTAGGTTTATTTCTTTTACATTCAGTGATAAACAATTTCACATAATAATTCCATGTTTTAAAATTATGTGAGCTTGTTAGCAGAGAATCTAACATTTTAAAACAGTTATCTGTAAATGACTAGGGCAAAAATGTAATTTATTTCTCTGAATATCATTCTCAGGCCGAGTGATTCAGATTTTATAGATCCACACAACTCAATTACATATTTCCATGTTGACACCTTTATTTGATAATGTTGGCTGCTAAAGATAGTTGCTCAGTTATACATGCATATAACTGCCTCACAAGAAATCCCAATCCACTGTTACACAGAAGAATAAATCACAGTGAAGCTGAGACCATAATGGAAGGCCCGTGATGTACTATTTACTAGTGTGGTGCTGTGTAATTACTTGTCACCAAATTATCTCATGAATCAATTATTTCTTCTACCTGACTGCTCTTCTTATTTCTTCAAATATTTGCCCGGCACATACATTAAGAGAATGTTTCGAATTTTCTGTAGTAAGATCACCTGGTGAAGGCTTTTTCTTTTGATTAATTTTTACAATTTATATCAGTGCATTTGAAATAACTGAAAGTAATCCAAAACCTGTATATGAGTGAAAGAAATCTAAAAGGATATCACATCTTTAGTGATCATTTTGGTGGAAATTTTAAGTTACAAGAGCACAAGAATTTCTTTACTACTGGAAAAAAAATATGTCAAGTTATCACATGTCAAAATGATACTGGGACTCAATCAAACCAAATATTAAAAAAAAACCCAGCAGGAGTGAAGCTCTGCATCCTATTTACACTACTGGATCAGGACAGTTAGGGAGGGAGCTGTTCTCACAAATCATTCTCTTGTTAAATTCTGTGGTAGGACTTCATTAAACCTCTTAGCTGATGGCATTTTACTTTCTTTCAGTCTGCTCACAAAGAACTCAGCTGGCAATACTGAAACTTGAAACTTGAAAAGTTTCCATCACATATTGAGTTTTTAAAATTTTTTGGGGGGGGTGTTTCTTTTTACAATCACAAACCTTTTTTCCTCATTCCCCCCTCTAAATTTCAGTTGAATTTTTCCAGTCATCAGCTGAACTATGAAACAACCATGAGAAGAAAATGAAGCGCACAATAAAAGCATAAAAATTCTAGGAGGGTGGCATTTTGAATTTGACTCTAGAATTCAGCATTAAGAGGAGCAATATATACAGGAGGAAGTAAGTATAGATATGTAATTACATGCATAATGTATGTATTCATGTAACTATCTTATATTCTCCACCCCATGAAGCACCTTGCCTTTCCTGATTATTGTCATCTGTCACGAAGAACCATCTCCTAAAAGATTCAGTTTGCTTATCTTGTCAGAGTCTGACAAAAGTATCACACACATAATCAAGGTTCTTAAAAACATGAAGTGAAGCTTTGGAGGTCTCCTAATATGTATTTCTTCAAAATGGTGATGAACTCATGGTTTTGTAACCAGAATCATGGATTAGAGTAAATCTCATTGAACCTGCAAAAGGCCCCTTGACACTATTAGTTTTGGCTTTGACTCAAATAACCAGGTTAATGGTCAGAAACTATGCACCATTACACTTTTCTCAAATGAGCAAGTTAAGGAAATGGTTCCAGCAAATGATTTAAATGAAGTATCCATCATTTTATTCCTTTTTATACCTAGATATCATATGAACTCCAAAATGTCATGTGACTTTTGTATAAAGATCTCATGTGCTGATAGAAAGTGAAACATGGTGAACTCTATTTATGGAAAGCACAAATTCACAAAATAAACCTTCTTTTCCTGAGTTTGTTTGTTTGTTTGTTCGAGGTGTGTGTGATGCTGGGGATTGAACCCAGGGCCTTGTGTATGTGAGGTAAGCACTCTACCAACGGAGCTATATCCCAGCCCCCAGAGTTTATTTTTTAATGAAAGTTTTTAAAAAGTTCATTCTGTACTACTGAGAGTAAAGTCTACATGAAAGCTATAATGTTTTACATTTATTTAAATACTTAAAATTTTTACTTTTATTTTACTTAAATTTTTACTTAAAATTTTAAATTTTACATTCTAAAATAATTATCTAATAGGTCCATAAAAAGTCACATGTGCATATAATATTTTCTATTATGTAACATTAATATGTATATTGATCATTTTCAAAGTTATTATTTTATATGTTAGAAAATGATCAAATTCATAGATGCAAATTTATTTTAAGGAATTACGCCTGTTGATTCATTTCAAGACCAAATTATAAAGTAGTTATAGCTGGGCACCATCTACCCAAATTCAGTTGTTCCTCTGTAAATGTAGGGAATTGGTTCTAGGAACCTTGTGGATACCAAAATCCACATATTCTTAATTCTTTTATACAAATGGTGTACTACTTGCATGTGATAAATGAATGTCTTCCCCTGTACTTTAAATCAGTTCTAGATTATTTATAATACCTAATATTTTGTAAATGCTATGGGAATAATTGTCATACTATATTGTTGAGAATAAAGATAAGAAAAATAGTTGGTATGCATTTAGTACAGTTGAATTTCTCTTTTTGAACTTGCTTATATGGAAGGATGACTGTATTTTTAACTTCAGTGCACTCAATTGTTCTAATATTTGTATTATTTTTATGGAGTGAGGTGTGAAACATTTCAATATTATTTGTTTTGTCAGGAAATTCAGCATCATCAAACATATCCAGAGGGATAATAATTATGTTAACTGTCTGAAAGAATCATGTAAATTGTGGATCTGTTTAATTTAAAAAAGTAAATATATGATTTGGTTCTCAAATATATATTAGATTCATAGAATTAATACAAAAAAGGAATTTTAACTAAATGCAGATTTCTAATTTTATATATCACTTGTCCAGTTTTGCTAAAGTGAACTAGAAAAGACAACTGACATTTTTGAACCACAGTCACAGATATTCTGCTATAATTCGTTGAAAAATATTTATTGTGTTTCTGTAAAAACTTAGGTGGATGTATAAAAAACTCAAACCTTAATTCTTTTACACAGCTAGTTGTAGGAAGCAAGGACAAAGGCAGATATAGTAAGATTCTGACACACACAACACACATCACTGAAATGACAATTTAAGTGCCTCAGATGATGTACTAAGCATTGGATGTTTGTCAGTTCTTCAATGTCTGCTATCTATGAGAAACATTTTCACTCCCACTTGTTTTCTTTTCTTTTTGTTACTGGGGATGGAACACTGGGGCACTCAACCACTGAGTCATATCCCCAGCCTTCTTTTTTTTTTTTTTTTAGAGACAGGGTCTCCCTGAGCTGCTTAGGATCTCAATGCAGAGTTGCTGAGGCTAGTTTTGAACTCACAATCCTCCTGTCTCAGCCTCCTGAAACACCATTTTACAGGTAGCCTGTTTCCAGAAGAGATTATTGTTTGAAACAGTACATTAGACAAAGAAGTTCTTCCCTCACCAACGTGGGAAGGCATCATCTAATCCAATGAAAGTCTGAATGGGAAAAGAAAAAGTGGAGGAAGGACAAATTTTCTCTCTGACCTAGAGGTGGGACATCCATCCTCCCCTGCTCTCAATCATCAGAACTCTAGGTTCTCAGATCTGTGGACTTGGACTGAATTGCACCTCCTGCTTTCCTGGTTCTCCAGCTTGCTGTGGGACTTTTCAGCACTGCTGATCATGTGAGCCCATTCTCTTAATTAACCCTTTTATATATCCTACTGGTTCTATTTCTCTAAAAGAGATGCCTCTGAGACAGTAGAACGCAAAGGGACTAAGAAGACAAAGGAAACCAAAGTGCACCCCTAAGAAGCTCATATTCAAGCAGGGTAAACAGAAATGCAATAAGGGCAGTTATAGCATCCAGAGGGTCTATGAATGAGGGACACCTCATGTGTGCTGGGATGGACAATGTCTGAAAAGTTTTCTGGAGAATGCTAATCTTCTCTGAGTCCAAGGAAAGTGTAATTAGCAAGTACAAGTGGTTCAGGCAGGGTTTGGGGCATTTTAGAGGCAACATAACAAAAAGAACTAAGTTACAGGGTAGTACATGCGTGAAACAAAATTGAAAATATAGTGTATTAGATTGAAGGGAGAAGTGAGAGAGGAGGCTAGCACCAGTACATATTGTGGATCTTATGTATAGAGAGGGAACCATGACCAAGTTTTATGGAAGGAACTACTATAACTAGATTGTGTTTTAGACAGATGTGTCTGTTATGGACAATAGATACAGCAAGATAAAAGCTAATTGGTTAGAGGTTAGCACTTTACAGACAGATGACAAAGATGTGAATAGGTGGAATGGTAAGAAGGGGAGAGAGCTAGTAAGAGCTCACAATAGTGAAAAGCCAAAAGAAGTGGGACTCTGTGGCAATTAGGAGTAGGACATGGGAAAAGCAGGAGAGTAAAGGATGACTCCCCTCCTCACACTGTCTGCTGGATATGTCTCTGCAGGCTGCACTACCAACAACCAAAATGGAGGTTTTGCAAAATTTAGCTTTGAATGTCTAGTCTGATCTTATCTTCACTGCATCACTACTACACTCTGTGAATTATACTTACAGCCTGGTTTAGAAGGGACTTAGCATACACACCTTTGACAGTTGCTTCTTGTTTTACTGAAAGCTATAATTACTCTTCAATTCCTAGTTCATTGGGATACTTAACAGGGGTCAATCATAAACTGTGGCACCCCAAATATTTCAGCAAAGCTCCCTGTTTGAAGCATGTAGTTCACTACTAGCAAGGAAAGAAGCTCGAGGAAACATTCCATTAGTAGCAATTAAGTCAGCCAAAAGACAGCCCAGGTCTTTTTTCTGCCTTTGTGTCTCCCTCATTTCATGTCAATCTCATACTTTAAGGCTCAGCCTTCCAGCAGCTGTCACTGGCTAATCAATCCTAATGAGCAAGTGCTTTGCTCATTCATTATATGCTTGGCATAAATACTTATGGGAAGCATAAGACAAAATAGCAATTCTACAGAGTAGAACAGAATGCACATCCTTTTGATGACTCATTTTAACATTCTTACCATAGGTCAACAATAAATTTAAAGAGTTAACAATATAATTCAAACCATATTTAATAGTTTAAAAACAGGTGATGAAACTGAGAGAATGGAGTAATTTCACATCAAGGGAATAAAAATTGGCAAGCACTATTTAGAGAAGGGCTGAGATTTCACAGAAATCCCATCCATCTGATCACAGAGCATGAACCGGCTTGGCAATGTTTGGCACTTGACTTTTCTTTCTTTTTTTTTTTAAACACAGCTTGCAGAAAGGGCAGAAAAACAACCATTCCTTGACCTTCAAAGAATAACTGGTCCCTGTGAGAAGTCTAGTGAGGAGTGTAGTGGGGGGTGAACGGAGATCTAAATGTATGGCTTCCTTTGTCTAGTGGCCCAGTATTCAGGCCTCCAGGGAAACAGGAGGACTAAATGTCTTTTAGTTCCTTTTGTAAGAGAGATGAACAAAAATGAGATTAGATTTTCCTAATGGTCCAACTCAGGGAGATAAAAGGTGATTGCCTAGGAAATGGCTGGTGGGTGGAAGTCGGGTTCAGTTCAGTTTCCTGTGACGGATGGGACATGGCGATGAGAACATGATCATTCTGGTGATAGAGTCACAAATTCACTTTGGGAATAAAATTGTGACAGTAATAAGAGCTGCTTTATCTGTGAAGCTGCAAAGAGAGTGGAAAGATTAATAACGCCATCTAGTTTGCCCTTTTTAAGAAATGAGTTGCTGAAGCAAAGACTCATAAGGAATGTTTGAGGCTGAGGATAAAATTGGAAATGGAAGAAACTCAAAGTTGAAACTGTGTGGCTTTCTCTGCTATATTTCTTTGGGGATAGCACTCCCCAGAAAAGAAGTGATTTAAAAAGCCATCCATAGGATTGCTATTATGAGTAAATAATTTGTAAATTTTATGGGGTTTGTTATTAGTAATAATAAACAGAATAATGTTTCTTCCTTTATTTTTTGAAGTATTTTGAGATTGTATTCTCTATCCTTTTCCTCAAATCTATCTTTAAGAAAAGAAAAAAAGCACTCACTTTTTAAATTAACCATGAATGGATCCTGAAATAGCAAACTAATTTGACTATCCTGATTCCAAGAAGAAACTTGAGGCCCACATGACAAGCATCTAATAAAGAACTAATGGGTTTAGATTAAGACAGTAAAATAATATAAAACAAACCTGCAACCGGACTCAAACACCAATGGGAAGCATAAATTTTAGCAGGTTCAATTACACAATGTTTAAAACCTTGGCAGGGTGCCTCTATGCATCTATTTTGTTCTGGTTAGATTTTTATGTTTTATAGGTATGTCACAACCTATAAAATTGTTATAAATACTACAATAAATATCTTTTTCCTTAAAACATGGGAGTTATTAGGCAATACGAAACACTAGTTCAAAAAATAAGTCATTCCTACCAAGCCAGCAATCCTAACACTTGTCCATTCGTGACACCAGAATTCAAATATAACAATAGAACAAATCAAAATTGTGGTGTGATATGTCTGTAAAAAGTTACCTCATTTTGTTTGTAAATTTTAGGTTCATAAAAAGAATGCTTGAGGGTGTGCAAGATGTTATACATCTGAAAGGAAAACAGTTGCAGACAAACATTAAGTATAAATAAAATAACTGATGGTTAAATGATGGCTTACATTTATAGGCAGTCAATATTTGATAAGTCTAACAAATGAGTAAGCATAAACATTTCTGGTGTAATTAGTCCAAAATGGCATTTTATTTTTCTTTTCTTTTCTTTTCTCTTTTTGTTTTGTTTGGTACTGAACCCAAGGGTGCTGTACCACTGACCTACATACCCAGCCCTTTATTTTTGAAATTTGGAAACAGTCTCTTGCTAAGTGGTTGCCCATGTTGGTCTCAAACTTTGGATCCTCATTGCCTCAGCTCCCCAGTAGCTGGGATTACAGGCATGCAACACTGTGCCCAACTATTCCACTGTGCTTATTTGTTGTGTAATGAAGGTTATTCTTCTTCAATAGGTCAAATTACTCTAGACCTTTGAGTTTCATTCTAATAATGAGATTCAGAGACATACCAAAATTGATATGCAGGTTAAAGGCACTGGGATATTTTTATTGGCTAAATATTTTCAGAGGCCAGTGGAAATATATCTTTACTCTGAAACTACCTAGTATCACCAAATTTTATTACAATTTGCCTATTTTCAAAGTAAAATAAAAATCTTTTATATTAAATAGTCAATATTTTGATTTGTTTCAGATATTTAAGTTTGGTACTTTGCTCTGTGCGAAGAAGTAACCCAGACATTGATGTGCTACTAAGAGAGTATGATCTCATATTGCTCCCATGTTTTGGAGTGGTTAATTGAAGTTTCCAAATGGCTATGAAGATGAGTAATCAGTTTTTGAAGATAGTTACTCATGGATAATCTTCTTACTATTCTCTGAATCATAAGAAAATGCACCTGTTTTATAGGAAGATAGATTGAGGGTTTGAGAACCTTAGAAATTGGAAAACAAGAAATAATGAAATAAAATTGAGGTCAAATGATTTCTGCTGAATGTTTTCCCACAACAATAATATACCACTGCATATAAAATGCAATTTTTAAATGATCTCTATTCCCAAATAGCCATAATTTTCATTATTGAGTTATTTTGTAAAACTTTAATGAGTCTACCACTATTTTAACAAAACTAGCAAAATCCAGCATATTTACTACAAAAGTCAATATTGACTTTTAACATGGAAATGCAATGATTTGTATTTGAGAAGAGTTTTTAATAATTGTTTGCACAATAAATTGTCATGTATATGTTAGTATTTCAGATTTCTCATTTGCAATAGCAGAAGAACTATTAGAATGAGCTACTAGAACTATCTAGAATTAACTCAGAATTAGTATTTTTGTTACTCAATAATTATTAAAATCAAGCAATAGAACTATCAAAAATAAAAACACTCATATGAGTACTGTGCTCCTTATTTATAAATCATTTACTCATAATAGACAATATGTTAAATATTAATATATAAATAATTTAACTCCTATAAAAATGCTGTGATATTGTATTACTATACCCATTTTACATAGGGGGAAACCAAGTCCTCAGTCACATACTTCTGAGTCACATAGTAGTAAACAGTACAAGAAGGATCCAACTAAATCCAGTCTGATGCTAATGTCAATGCTCTTAGCAACCATTCTTTATAGCAATTCTACTACATCTGGAAAGTCCCAAACTACAAAGAAATGTTTTAAAGTCCTTCATTCTTTCTGTCAGTTTATCTTATAACTCCTCATGCATGGGATTTGTGAACTTGCTTGCTTAAAAACAAAAATCAAAACAAATTTCTGTGTCCTAACCCAGATCTTTGGAAAGAGATTCTCCAGAGGCCATGTCTGATAATCCGCATACTTAACAAGAAACTTCAGATAATTTAGGAAATTCTGTCTGGTCCTAGATTTTACTGTGCTCTCTTTCTCCTCCCCCCATCTCTGCCCCTTTGGTATTAGGGATTGAACCTAGGGGTACTCTTCCACTGAGGTACATCCCTATTCCTTTTTATTTTTTATTTTGAGACAGGATCTCCCTAAGTTGCCCAGGCTGTGCTCAAACTTAAATCCGTCTGCATCAGCCTCCAAAGTCATTGGGATTACAGGTGTCATGAGCCTTGTTCCCTTTATTTTCTTAATAAATTTTATTTCATATATTTAAAATATAAAACATGATATGCTGAGATACATATAGATAATAAATTGGGTCCCCTTCTTTGTTCTTTTGAACACAGATTTCCAGGCAGCATTGATCATAAATGGTGAGCGCCTCAATTTTGAGCCACAGGTACTTATTGCAGGCACCCAGGATCAGAGCTTTCAGCAGCTGCTAGAGTTTCCCGATTCCCTGTGCTGTTTCCACCACTCAAGCAGTATTTTTTAGACAAAGTGCCTACTAGATGTGTAGTACAAATCCAAGCACTGTGAAGAGTACCCACATTTAAAGACCAAGGAAAAGCTAGGCCTAAGAAAAGAATACTTAAGTGTATCTTTACAGACAAGCATCTACAGAAGAGAAATTAGAACAAGATATAGTCCATGCTTGTGCAATTATATCAAAATGGATTCTACTGTCATGTATAACTAAAAAGAACCAATAAGAAAGAGAAATGATTCTCAAATCAAGGATCTTTTAAAGATGTTGAAATTAATTACTTCTGTAATAGGGGGGGTGAAAATCAAATAACCACCCTTATTTAAGATAATTTTCCCCATAAGTTCTATCTTCAGCATATAGTTTTATTGCCTTAACTCAATTCTCTGAATTAAGTACTCACTGGATAAGGGGTAAGGGGGTAGAAATTTATTTTTAAACATATACTTACTCCAATAGTGTCTCTTTAAAAATGAACCACATATAAAACAAAGAAATAAAAACCAAATTCTCTACTGAATTTCTTATTGTAATTGTTTCCTGCTACCAGAGGGTTTCACTTGTGATGTAGTTTCCTTTGTAGTCACTAATATTTTCTACATTCTTCTCAAAGGAAGAAACAAGACCTAACTTCTCAGGTTTCCTTTGAATGCTTTTTCTTAGTTATCTTTTGCAGTTGGGAGTCATGTTACTTTCTCTAACATACTGTGTACATTATTCTAACATGTTAAAGACATTTTAGCAGTGATGCTAATGTGCATATTCTATTTTAATATTGAATCAAATAATATATTCTAAACTATATACAGATCCTTCATAAGTTTATAGCTAAATTCAGTTGAAATGAGAGCATCTGCATTCATCAAGTAGTTTCTGGATTTGATCATTTGTACCCAATTTCAACTGAAATCCAGGCTTAGGGAGCAAGCATTCCATATGGATATCTTAAGGCTGAATTAGCTTTGGAGCTGAGTTTAAAATTGCAGGAGGAAACTCTATTTTGATTTCAATGTCTGCTGCATGCATAGCAGAATGGCTATTATTTATAAAACATCAGGATACCAAGGTATGAAAACTTTAAAACATAAAGTGAAACATATTTCACTGACTGATGTGATAGACAATCAAGCTCCCTGTCACAATTGCCTAGAGACAGACACACCTTTTAATGTCCTATATTCATCCTGGCTACTTTTACTCCCTCTGAAGGGCTTTTGAACTTGGATTTGACATCTCTTAAACTTATGCTTTCTCTAAATGGAAAGGGGTTTTCTTTTCTTACAGTCTCAGCCTCACGTAGAGTTCAAGTCTAACTTAGATTAAAGAGAAGTAGTCTAGGCCTTAGAAATTCAATGTTTGTTCTTGATCTTTTTTTTTTCTTTTGTTTTTATGAGGTTGAGCTAAAAACCCCAAAGTGGGACATAATGGCTTTAGAGACAGGAAGGAAATATTCTTTATTCTTTCTTCTAGTGTAAAAAGCCCACAAGGCTCTTTTGTAGAAAGCCCGCAGTAGAAGCACTCCCTCAAAAGCCACCTTTTTCTTCTTAATAGCCTCTGAAGAGACAGTGTTGAGAAAGATGACAGCACCAGGCATTGCTAATGTTAGGCCCAGAAACAAGCTAAGTGGTTTATGGTCAAAACCCTTGTTTACTACAGTCGCTTGTCAAAATAGGGAATTTTTTCCACCAATAAAATGTTTTAAAGGTCATTGCCTCTCAAATTGCACAATAAACAAGTCATCACCAGAAAGGGGAAAAAAATGTGGGAAATAATAATTTTGACGTCAGAGACAAAGGAGGAAAGTAATGATGAGGAAATGCCTGTATTGTGGATACCACAGAGGTGACAGAAACGTCTCTGATTTTAAAACTTGAAGTCTGCTGGGTGCAGTGGCACATGTCTGTAAAACATCTCAGTGGCTCAGGAGGCTGAAGTGAGAGGGTTGCAAATTCAAAGCCACCCTCAGCAATTTAGCAAGGCCCTACGCAACTTAGGGAAAACCTGTCTCAAAAAAATTTTTTTAATATTTATTTACTTTTTTTTTTAGTTTTCGGTGGACACAACATCTTTGCTTGTATATGGTGCTGAGGATCGAACCCCGGGCTGCACGCATGCCAGGCGAGTGCACTACCTCTTGAGCCACATCCCCAGCCCCTCAAAATTTTTTTTTAAAAAAATCTGGGCATGTAGATCAGTGGTGAAGCGCTCCTGGGATCAATCTCTGGTACCAAAACATCTAAATAAACCAAGTAACCAAAATAACCATTAAAAAACAAACAAAAAAACAACAACAACAACAACAAAAAAAAACTTGAAGCCTTTAAAGCCCTATCCACCAAATAATAAGGAATGAAATTGACCAAATTATATTGTTATGTTGTGTGCACATAGGAGTATAGAAATATGTAACAATGAATTCCACTGTTATGTATAATTATAATGCACAATAAATACGTATGTACAAAAAACAGCAAAAATAATAAATCTTTATAAAAATTAGCAAAGTACAAATGCAAATCATTCATCCAACAAATATTGAATGTCTGTTAGATCACAGGAACTATGTGCTCAGAATAAAGATGGCGAAGTCCCTATTGTACAGATGGATCTTACATTCTAAAGGGCAATAGATCCATCCATGTTTATGCTATAAATTGCATAGACCCTTGAAAGCACATCATCTGAAGTAATGAAGATGTGTTTTCCTCCAAAGACAATGTTTTCACAGCAATAGCTGTCATGTAATTAACGATTAGAAATATACTATGTTTAAGGACCCAGAGAATAAAACACCATCTTCTCTGACCCAAGATAGAACTCTTCATAATTTCAAAAATGTAATTCATTCTTCTTTAATAAACACTTACATAATATATAATAGTGCCCATTGGTAAAGCAATGCTTTCTTAAATATGTTTGACATAAAATTCTATTCAAAATCAACATCCTATTTCACATGATAAAACAACCACAATGACGAGCTCCCCGGTGCCTACCTTGAACAGTCAGAGTGGCTGATGCTTCAGCTTTTCCAACCATATTTTCTGCAACACAAGTATATGATCCCATGTCACCAGCCATCACCTTCAGAATTTACAAGGTATGATCATCTCGGATTTCATATCTAATATTGCAGCAAAAACAGCATGGTTAAGGATTTTGTTCTTGAATGATCCCATTTTTACACTATGATGTATCCAGACATCAAATCACATGCAATAATCCCTTCAGTAATTCAAAACAAAATTGAGGATGTGATGTTCCTCTAAGTTAGCAGGCAGAAGAAATGAGCTTGTTTCCACGTGTATATGAACTAACATTAAAATATTTTCTTAAAAATAACATTTTTGAGTAAAGTTAACATTTATACATCTATTTCCTCAAGCTGTGGTACTCACACTAAAATTAAATGGCATTGAAAATTAATTAAATTTTTATAATGTGCTGGACTTTAAATGATCTATAGATTTTACCTTCTTAAATTCTTATAACAATTTTATAAGATAAGTATTAACCTTATCTTCATTTTGTAGGTGAGGAAACTGAGAAACAGGAAAGTAAGGTTACTTGGCCTTGGTCCTCAGGGAATTTCAGGGCAGAGCTAAAATTTTGAACCCAGATAGTCTTCTAGAGTTCACTTGATTTGTCTAGACTTCCCTGCCCTTAAAAATAGGGATTCTTGATATAAAATTTTCTCATATAAAATTTTCCTGAGTTATATTGTCTGATACGGTTTATATATTGATAGACCAGATACTTCCCACACTCCAAGTAAATCCCCTATTCACATTCCCAACTTACTAACAATTAGACATCACATTTCAAGGGACCCTAATATTTAATATGTTCAATAATTCTTTTCTTCTCTTAACATAATCCTCCTCCTCCTTCTACCCCAATCTGCCTATCTTCCTTCATCAACTCTCTATTTCTAACTAGTCGTCCAGTTTGCCACTGTAGTCTCAGAAATTTCTCTCCACTCTGTACATTATCTCCATCTCTCCAGGCTAAACAATATACAACTCTGATTTGTTCAATCAAATAATGGTGTCCCTATAACCGGCTTCTCCTCATAGTAATGGAACATACATCATGCTAACAAAATTATGTTATTCTAAAAACTAATCCTGCTCATAATAATATTTCTCAACTCATCAATGTCATACAATATGATGTGAGATTTATTATTACACAAAGCCCCTGATGATATGTCCCCAGTATTTCCAATATGATATCCATTACTTCTCACCACATATATTATGTGCTAGTGATGCTCAACTTTCTACCATTCAAAATATGTGGTGTTCTTTCTTTTTTTTTTTTTTATTGGTCGTTCATAACATTACATAGTTCTTAATACATCATATTACACGGTTTGATTCAAGTGGATTATGAACTCCCGCTTTTACCCCGTATACAAATTGCTGTATCACATCAGTTACCCTTCCATTGATTGACATATTGCCTTTCTAGTGTCTGATGTATTCTGCTGTCTGTCCTATTGTCTACTATCCCCCCTCCCCTCCCCTCCCCTCCCCTCCCCTTTTCTCTCTCTACCCCTTCTACTGTAAATCATGTCTTCCATTTGTATTCTCTTGACTTACCCCTCCTTACCTCTTATATGACATTTTGTATAACCCTGAGGATCGCCTTCCATTTCCATGCAATTTCCCTTCTCACTCCCTTTCCCTCCCACCTCTCATCCCTGTTTACTGTAAATATTCTTCTCAAGCTCTTCGTCCCTACCCTGTCCTTGTTTACACCCCTTATATCAAAGGAGTCATTTGGTATTTGTTTTTTAAAGATTGACTAGCTTCACTTAGCATAATCTGCTCTAATGCCATCCATTTCCCTCCAAATTCTATAATTTTGTCATTTTTTAATGCAGAGTAATACTCCATAGTGTATAAATGCCACATTTTTTTTATCCATTCATCTATTGAAGGGCATCTAGGCTGGTTCCACAGTCTTGCTATCGTGAATTGAGCTGCTATGAACATTGATATAGCAGTGTCCCTGTAGCATGCTCTTGTTAGGGCTTTAGGGAATAGACCGAGAAGGGGAATAGCTGGGTCAAATGGTGGTTCCATTCCCAGCTTTCCGAGAAATCTCCATACTGCTTTCCAAATTGGCTGCACCAATTTGCAGTCCCACCAGCAATGAACAAGAGTGCCCTTTTCCCCGCATCCTCTCCAGCACTTATTGTTGTTTGACTTCCTAATGGCTGCCAGTCTTACTGGAGTGAGATGGTATCTTAGGGTAGTTTTGATTTGCATTTCTCTGACTGCTAGCGATGGTGAGCATTTTTTCATGTACTTGTTGATTGATTGTATGTCCTCCTCCGAGAAGTGTCTGTTCAGGTCCTTGGCCCATTTATTGATTGGGTTATTTGTTATCTTATTGTCTAATTTTTTGAGTTCTTTGTATATTCTGGTTATTAGGGCTCTATCTGAAGTGTGTGGAGTAAAGATTTGTTCCCAGGATGTAGGCTCCCTATTTATCTCTCTTATTGTTTCTTTTGCTGAGAAAAAACTTTTTAGTTTGAGTAAGTCCCATTTGTTGATTCTATTTGTTAACTCTAGCGCTATGGGTGTCCTATTGAGGAATTTGGAGCCCGATCCCACAGCGTGTAGATCATAACCAACTTTTTCTTCTATCAGATGCCGTGTCTCTGATTTAATATCAAGCTCCTTGATCCATTTTGAGTTAACTTTTGTGCACGGCGAGAGATAGGGATTCAGATTCATTTTGGTGCAAATGGATTTCCAGTTTTCCCAGCACCATTTGTTGAAGATGCTATCCTTCCTCCATTGCATGCTTTTAGCCCCTTTATCAAAAATAAGATAGTTGTAGTTTTGTGGATTGGTTACTGTGTCCTCTATTCTGTACCATTGGTCCACCCGCCTGTTTTGGTACCAGTACCATGCTCTTTTTGTTACTATTGCTCTGTAGTATAGTTTGAAGTCTGGTATCGCTATACCGCCTGATTCACACTTCCTGCTTAGTATTGTTTTTGCTATTCTGGGTCTTTTATTATTCCATATGAATTTCATGATTCTTTTATCTATTTCTACAAGATATGCTGTTGGGATTTTGATTGGCATTGCATTGAACTTATAGAGAACTTTTGGTAATATCGCCATTTTGATGATGTTAGTTCTGCCTATCCATGAGCAGGGTATGTTTTTCCATCTTCTAAGGTCTTCTTCTATGTCTTTCTTTAGGGTTCTGTAATTTTCATTGTATAAATCTTTCACCTCTTTTGTTAGGTTGATTCCCAAGTATTTTATTTTTTGGGGGGATATTGTGAATGGAGTAGTTGTCCTCATTTCCATTTCAGAGGATTTGTCGCTCATATACAGGAATGCCTTTGATTTATGCATGTTGATCTTATATCCTGCCACTTTGCTGAATTCATTTATTAGCTCTAATAGCTTCTTTGTAGACCCTTTTGGGTCTGCTAGGTATAGAATCATATCATCTGCAAATAGTGATAATTTAAGTTCTTCTTTTCCTATTTTTATGCCTTTAATTTCTTTTGACTGTCTAATTGCTCTGGCCAGTGTTTCGAGGACTATGTTGAACAGAAGTGGTGAGAGAGGGCATCCCTGTCTTGTACCAGATCTTAGAGGGAATGCCTTCAATTTTTCTCCATTCAGAATGATGCTGGCCTGTGGCTTATCATAGATTGCTTTTACAATGTTGAGGTATGATCCTGTTATCCCTAATTTTTCTAGCGTTTTGAACATAAAGGGATGCTGTACTTTGTCGAATGCTTTTTCTGCATCTATTGAGATGATCATATGGTTCTTATTTTTAAGTCTATTGATGTGGTGAATAACATTTATTGATTTCCGTATATTAAACCAGCCTTGCATCCCAGGGATGAATCCTACTTGATCATGATGTATAATTTTTTTGATATGTATTTGAATCCGATTCGCCAGAATTTTATTGAGGATTTTTGCGTCAAGGTTCATTAGAGATATTGGTCTGTAGTTTTCCTTCTTTGATGTGTCTTTGTCTGGTTTCGGAATCAGGGTGATGTTGGCCTCGTAGAATGAATTTGGAAGTTCTCCCTCTTTTTCTATTTCCTGAAATAGCTTGAAAAGTATTGGTGTTAGTTCCTCTTTAAAGGTTTTGTATAACTCTGCTGTATACCCATCCGGTCCTGGGCTTTTCTTAGTTGGTAGTCTTTTGATGGTTTCTTCTATTTCCTCTATTGTTATTGGTCTGTTTAGGTTGTCTATATCCTCCTGGCTCAATCTGGGCAGATCATAGGACTCAAGGAATTTATCTATGCCTTCACTATCTTCTATTTTATTGGAGTATAAGGATTCAAAGTAATTTCTGATTATCTTCTGTATTTCTGAAGTGTCTGTTGTGATATTGCCTTTTTCATCCCGTATGCTAGTAATTTGGGTTCTCTCTCTTCTTCTCTTCGTTAGCATGGCTAAGGGTCTGTCAATTTTATTTATTTTTTCAAAGAACCAGCTTTTAGTTTTGTCAATTTTTTCAATTGTTTCTTTTGTTTCAATTTCATTAATTTCAGCTCTGATTTTAATTATTTCTTGCCTTCTACTTCTTTTGCTGTTGTTTTGCTCTTCTTTTTCTAGGATTTTGAGATGAAGTATGAGATCATTTATTTGTTGGTTTTTTCTTTTTTTGAGGAATGAACTCCAAGCAATGAATTTTCCTCTTAGAACTGCTTTCAATGTGTCCCATAGATTCCGATATGTTGTGTCTGTGTTTTCATTTAACTCTAGGAATTTTTTAATTTCCTCCTTGATGTCTTCTAAAACCCATTGATCACTCAGCAACCTATTGTTCATTCTCCAGGTGATGCTTGCTTTTTCCTTTCTTCTTTTATCATTGATTTTCAGTTTCATTCCATTATGATCAGATAAGATGCATGGTATTATCTCTATCCCTTGGTATTGTCTAAGAGTTGCCCTGTGACATAGTATATGGTCTATTTTTGAGAAGGTTCCATGTGCTGCTGAGAAAAAAGTGTAGCTACTTGATGTTGGGTGGTATAGTCTATATATGTCAATTAAGTCTAGGTTGTTAATTGTGTTATTGAGTTCTATAGTTTCCTTATTTAACTTTTGTTTGGAAGATCTGTCCAGTGGTGAGAGAGGTGTGTTGAAGTCTCCCATGATTATTGTATGTTGGTCTATTAGTCTCTTGAACTTGAGAAGAGTTTGCTTGATGAATACAGCTGCACCATTATTTGGGGCATATATATTTATGATTGTTATGTCTTGTTGGTGTATGGTTCCCTTGAGCAGTATGAAGTGTCCTTCTATATCCCTTTTGATTAGCTTTGGCTTGAAATCTATTTTATTAGATATGAGTATGGACACTCCTGCTTGTTTCCGTGGTCCATATGAGTGATATGATTTTTCCCAACCTTTCACCTTCAGTATATGTATATCTTTTCCTATCAAATGCGTCTCCTGTAGACAGCATATTGTTGGGTCTTGTTTTTTGATCCATTCTACTAGCCTGTGTCTCTTAATTGGTGAGTTTAAGCCATTAACATTTAGGGTTATTATTGAGATATGATTTGTTCTTCTATCCATATTTGTTTATTGATGTTACTAAACCTGATTTGTTATCCTCTTTGACTACTTTCCCCCCTTTACTGTCCTACCTCCCATTGTTGGTTTTCAATGTTGTTTTCCATTTCCTCTTCCTGTAATGTTTTGCCAAGGATTTTTTGAAGAGATGGTTTTCTAGCTGCGAATTCTTTTAACTTTTGTTTATTGTGGAAGGTTTTAATTTCATCTTCTAACCTGAAGCTTAATTTCGCCGGATACACGATTCTTGGTTGGAGCCCATTGTCTTTCAGTGTTTGAAATATGTTATTCCAGGATCTTCTAGCTTTCAGAGTCTGTGTTGAGAGATCAGCTGTTATCCTGATTGGTTTACCCCTAAATGTAATCTGCTTTCTTTCTCTTGCAGCTTTTAAAATTCTCTCCTTATTCTGTATGTTGGACATCTTCATTATAATGTGTCTAGGTGTGGATCTCTTATGATTTTGCACATTCGGCGTCCTGTAGGCTTCTAGGATTTGGGATTCTGTCTCAATCTTCAATTCTGGGAAGTTTTCTCGTATTATTTCACTGAATAGACTGTTTATTCCTTTGGAATGGAGCTCTGTGCCTTCCTGTATCCCAATGACTCTTAAATTTGGTCTTTTGATATTGTCCCATAATTCTTGGATGTTCTGCTCATGGTTTCTTAGCAGACTTGCTGAGCTGTCTATGTTCTTTTCCAGTTGAAATACTTTGTCTTCATTGTCTGATGTTCTCTCTTCTAAGTGATCTACTCTGCTGGTAGTATTCTCAATTGAGTTTTTAAGTTGGTTTATTGTTTCCTGCATTTCTAGAATTTCAATTTGTTTGTTTTTTATTACCTCTATCTCCATGTGAAATTGATCTTTTACTTCCTGGATTTGTTTGTCGATGTGATCTTTCATTGTCTGATTTTGCTGTCTCATGTCTTCCTTGAGACTCCAGATCATCTGAAGCATATATATCCTGAACTCTTTATCTGATATTCCATCTGTTGCAGCTATTACCTCTTCTAAGGTTGAGTTGACCTGCATTGCTTGTGGTCCTTTCTTTCCTTGTCTTTTCATACTGCTCGCGTTTCTTTCTGCTTGGTGCAACTGTTGTGTTTTGAAATTTACCCCCTATTTATTTATGTTGCTCTTGTATACTTGAAAAGTCTCCCTTGCAGGTGCGGGCGGCGGCTGTGCCCCTACTCCTATTGGGGTGACGTGTCTACCACGCTGGCGGCTCTCTGGGCCTGTTCCGGGAGTGGAAGGCGGCTCTGCTCTGTCCCTATTCCAATTGGGGTGTCGTGACTACAATGCTGGCAGGACGCTGGGCCTGTTCCGGGCGTGGGCGGTGGGCTTGGCTGGCGGGATTCCACCTAATGGCAGTCCCTAACCTCCCTGCTTGCTAATTAATGGCTTCTCTGAGGCGCCACGCCTTCTGTAGCTTCGGGGCAGGCCGCGCGAATCAGTTGGCCTTGATCTCCGGGGTCCTGCTGCTGGCTGTTTTGATGTTGCAAGCTATTGGAGAGTGGTGGTGTGTTCTTCAGCTTTCCCGGATGGTGGCCGCTGACTGCCTTGGCGGAGTGTCCGCTGTGGGGGATGGGACTGTACCGCTTCCTTCCCCTTCTGAGAACCCGAGCTCGGCCCAAGGGTCCGTGTGGGCTTGGCTGGTGGGATTCCACCTAATGTCCTTCCCTAACCTCCCTGCTTGCCAATTAATGGCTTCACTGAGGCGCCACGCCTTCTGTAGCCGCAGGGCAGGCCACGCGAATCAGTTGGCCTGGGTCTCCGGGGCCCTGCTGCAGGCTGCTGGGATCCCTGGCACTCTATCACTTTGATTTTTTCTGCTTGCCCCTCCCCCAGCGCTGGCTAGCCAGGTTTCCTTTTGGCTGCTACTGGGAGGAGGGGTTGGAGGTCAGATGTCTCTGGTTTCCCCCTAGCCTGTATGGAGGCTCAGCTTGATACTCCCTCTCCCGGCAAGCCTAGGAGAGATTTTATGCGAATTCCCGCTGTCTGGGGGGTGAGCTGAATGACACCGACCTGTTTTGATGTCGCACTCTGAAGGAGAGTGGCGGTGTATCCTTCAGCTTTCCCGGATGGTGGCCGCTGACTGCCTCGGCGGAGTGTCCGCTGTGGGGGATGGGACTGTACCGCTTCCTTCCCCTTCTGAGAACCCGTGCTCGGCCCAAGGGTCCGTGTGGGCTTGGCTGGTGGGATTCCACCTAATGGCCTTCCCTAACCTCCCTGCTTGCCAATTAATGGCTTCACTGAGGCGCCACGCCTTCTGTAGCTGCAGGGCAGGCCACGCGAATCAGTTGGCCTGGGTCTCCGGGGCCCTGCTGCAGGCTGCTGGGATCCCTGGCACTCTATCACTTTGATTTTTTCTGCTTGCCCCTCCCCCAGCGCTGGCTAGCCAGGTTTCCTTTTGGCTGCTACTGGGAGGAGGGGTTGGAGGTCAGATGTCTCTGGTTTCCCCCTAGCCTGTATGGAGGCTCAGCTTGATACTCCCTCTCCCGGCAAGCCTAGGAGAGATTTTATGCGAATTCCCGCTGTCTGGGGGGTGAGCTGAATGACACCGACCTGTTTTGATGTCGCACTCTGAAGGAGAGTGGCGGTGTATCCTTCAGCTTTCCCGGATGGTGGCCGCTGACTGCCTCGGCGGAGTGTCCGCTGTGGGGGATGGGACTGTACCGCTTCCTTCCCCTTCTGAGAACCCGTGCTCGGCCCAAGGGTCCGTGTGGGCTTGGCTGGTGGGATTCCACCTAATGGCCTTCCCTAACCTCCCTGCTTGCCAATTAATGGCTTCACTGAGGCGCCACGCCTTCTGTAGCCGCAGGGCAGGCCACTTGAATCAGTTGGCCTGGGTCTCCGGGGCCCTGCTGCAGGCTGCTGGGATCCCTGGCACTCTATCACTTTGATTTTTTCTGCTTGCCCCTCCCCCAGCGCTGGCTAGCCAGGTTTCCTTTTGGCTGCTACTGGGAGGAGGGGTTGGAGGTCAGATGTCTCTGGTTTCCCCCTAGCCTGTATGGAGGCTCAGCTTGATACTCCCTCTCCCGGCAAGCCTAGGAGAGATTTTATGCGAATTCCCGCTGTCTGGGGGGTGAGCTGAATGACACCGACCTGTTTTGATGTCGCACTCTGAAGGAGAGTGGCGGTGTATCCTTCAGCTTTCCCGGATGGTGGCCGCTGACTGCCTTGGCGGAGTGTCCGCTGTGGGGGATGGGACTGTACCGCTTCCTTCCCCTTCTGAGAACCCGTGCTCGGCCCAAGGGTCCGTGTGGGCTTGGCTGGTGGGATTCCACCTAATGGCCTTCCCTAACCTCCCTGCTTGCCAATTAATGGCTTCACTGAGGCGCCACGCCTTCTGTAGCTGCAGGGCAGGCCACGCGAATCAGTTGGCCTGGGTCTCCGGGGCCCTGCTGCAGGCTGCTGGGATCCCTGGCACTCTATCACTTTGATTTTTTTTCGTGGTGTTCTTTCTTACATTCGTGTCTATGTTGTAAGGATCTTCTGTCTGGAACACAGGACTCTTTTTTTTTCTTGCTTATCATATTGGTACCTATTTTTGAAGACTGTGCTTATCTGTCCTATTCCATGGGTATTCTCCTTATTCTTTCTCCCTACAGTTGCATAGGTCTGCCTTTTCGTCATGAAAGGGAATAATGAGGTTATTCCATATCTACCCATAAATGTGTCTTTTTGCAAGCTCCTCGAGAGCAGATGCCCTCTCTATGCCAATGTTGTAACCCCAACACCTAGCAGGCATTCAATGCGTGCATGCTGACAGCTAACTGGCAAACTCAAATGCTTTATTCCACCGTCTCATTCCCCAAAGCTTGGTATTTCCTGAATCACTGCTCCTAGCCAATTTAAGTCCTTATCAGACACTAAGAAACTTCGAACTCTTCTACCATTCATTAGTGACACATAGCTGAGGAAAGCAAAGTCTGATTTTTAATTGGTTCATAATTCTATCATTATTGCTATATGTTTCTTCCTTTTCCTACCTGGCCATATATAAGAAGTTGGTATTAAATGTGATTTGGCTGAGCAGGAAAGAAACTGTCTATAGAATACCATGTTTTACTAGGGAAAACCAGGGTCACAAAAATATAATCCAACCCCAGAGGAAATCTGGAAACCTCCTGGTTCAAAGTATCTCTAGTATTCTATTCTGGCTCCTGATCAAGGAGTCTACAGATGCTCCTCAACCTTTGACAGGGATGTGTCTTTGTAAACCTATCATAAATTGAAATACCAAGAGTACAAAACTGCATTTTGTTCACCTAGCCCACTGAAGACCCCACATGGCAACACAGTACACTGTAGAGTATTGGTTCTTTCTCCTCCTGGTTACAAAGCCAACTGAAAGCTATGGCTCACCACTGCAGCTAGCTTAGAGTATCACACCACATATCACCAGCCTGGGAAAGATCCAGATTTGAAGTATGGTGTCTACAGAGTGAATATAGCTTTCATACTGTCTTAAAGTAGAACATTTTAAATCAAACCTTAGCAGTCAAAGACCATCTATAGAGTTAACCATCTATCGGCACCTAGAGTCTGATGAGAAACAGAAATTCTAAGTCGATGAATCACATCATTAAATTCTGATCTGTACCTGGATTTGGGCAACTCTCCATCATCTTTTCTCCATTGGACTGTAGGCACAGGGTCTCCTTGGGCCTCACACTTAAATTCTGCACTGTCATCCACGGTCACTGCCAAGTTACTAGGTCTCTTCACAAAGGATGGTCTCTCTAAAATTAGAAAGAGCCATCTCAAGATAAAACACTTCAGATGTTCAGTGAGAAAAGATTTATAATTCAAAATATTGTTTAGAAAATTACTTCGCATAATTTCCAAGTTGTAGAGACTACTCCCCATCTTTAATATTTCCTTCTACTTCTTTTTCCACATCTTTGGCTATTTTATATCAGGTCACTTCACTTCTCTTTCTACCCCCAAAACAATGATATAAGAATATTTCTTTCTTATATAAAGATCATTTGTATTTTGATTAAATATTATTTTATTCTCCCTTGTACAAAAATATAATAATGATAAAAATAATGATGATAATAAGAAGAAGGCTGTACAGTAGTAAGAAGATTTGATACAATGGCACTTACCTAAAACAGTGAGCTCTGCTACTTCACTCTCACGTTCCCCGACCATATTGGTCCCAACACAAACATATTTGCCAGCATCACTTTTACGGGTGTAAGTAATCATTAGCTTTCCTCCTCGTATCTTAAAAAAAGAAAAAGTTTGACATATATACCATTAAAAGAATTTTAGCTATGGTTTTGTGGCAGGTCTTCATAAATGAATTCCACTCAAAGCTATATACCAAAGCCTAGTTATATCAAACAGCTGGTGTGTACTGTTTGCTATATTTATAGGTAGTAACTTTAAACAGAGTAAATTCCAAAAATATAATATAAAAGGAAAACATGTTGCATTACCTACATTTCTTGTAAAATTTTTATATTCTAACTATGCTTGTGTTTCAAATCAACCAAGTTCTTTCCTATAAATTAATTAAGTGAAAACCACAAAGACAGTGCTTGAATAACTTGATTAGCAAGTGTAAGAAAGAAAAAGGAGTCTTACTATCATATTATACATGTAAAATGTAAATGTATTTATGTAATAATTGATTTCAGGAAAGAATATTCTAATATTGTTGTATGTGTAACAAAAAATTCTCTAGTAAGTTTTCCAGAGTTTTCTTAAAGAAATATATCTTATTTTCCAAAATGTAGTAAAATCTGCCATTTTCTAAATATATATGTGTGTGTGTGTGTGTGTGTGTGTGTGCGCGCGCATGCACGCACATATTTATTTTTTTCAAATATATTTATATATATGTAGATGTACATGTAGCTCTCTCCCAAGCAGCTTCTTGGTAACTTTAGAGGCACAGATTGAACAGATCCCAATCAATCACTTGGAAAGTCATGTTCAGGTATAGTCTTGAACATTAATTGAATAATTACAAATATAAATAAATATCCAGTTCAAAAAGTAGACTGAAGTCAAATATGAATTAAGATTGGGATGCAGAAATTGGACTGGATTTACTTAATGTAATTTATTTAATGCAACACACTTTCAATTAGGGAGTTGAGTTCAGTTACCCATGAATATCTATAATGTCCCAAATTTTACAAGGATAACTTCTAAAATGTTTATTCATGAAGGTTTTAATCTCACATTTGCTTATTTATGGTGAGCAGATTAAACAAAGGAAAAAAGAAACAGAAACAATGAAGGATGAAAGAAGAGAGGGAGAGAGGGTAGAAGAAAGGAAACGTTCAAGCACTTTTTTCATTATGCCTAATAGAGTTTATTGAAATCTCTATAAAAGTTTTACTATTTTGGAATGTCTGAGTTATTTCAATGTAGAAAATCAAACTAAATATTCTGGTTGTATAAGAACAAACCAAATATTAACAGAGAGGTTTTCATTTCTGTTGTTTTAAAATTTAGTATTTTTTCAATAGTTGTATAAACAAATGATGAGGTGCTCTAAGGTTCTACTGTAAATATCATCCTGGTATTTTTTCTTTGCATTGTTCATTCTCTAACTTTCATATCTGAAATAATACCTGCATACAATAATCATGAGATGTGTTGACTAGAAACTACTATTATAGGTAAAATCTAGTTATTTATCCAATTTGATATAGTTTATAAAGGTTTATATATGTTAAAATATACTAAAGTTTCCTTATCCATTCATCTACTGAAGGGCATTTAGGTTGGTTCCACAATTTCACTATTGTAAATTGTTCTGCTATAAACATTGATATGGCTATGTCCCTGTAGTATGCTCTTTTTAAGTCCTTTGGGTAAAGACCGAGGAGTGGGAAAGCTGGGTGGAATGATGGTTCCATTCCAAGTTTTCCAAGGAATCTCCATACTGCTTTCCAGATTGGCTGCTGCAATTTGCAGTCCCACCAGCAATGTATAAGTGTGCCTTTTCCCCAACATCCTCACCAACACTTATTGTTGTTTGTATTCTTAATAGCTGCCATTCTGACTGGAGTGAGATGAAATCTTAGTTTGATTTGCATTTCTATAATTGCTAGAGATGTTGAACATTTTCTCATACATTTGTTGATT
Organism: Urocitellus parryii; assembly: GCF_045843805.1. NCBI lineage: Eukaryota > Metazoa > Chordata > Mammalia > Rodentia > Sciuridae > Urocitellus > Urocitellus parryii. The sequence continues at coordinate 4,315,465 of NW_027554016.1, read as the reverse complement.
GATTGTATATCCTCTTCTGAGAAGTGTCTGTTCAGTTTCTTGGCCCCTTTATTGATTGGGTTTGATTTTTTGTTGTTAAGGTTTTTGAGTTTTCTTTATATACCCTAGAGACTAGTGCTCTGTCTGATGTGTGGAACATTACTCAGCATTAAAAGAGAATAAAATCATGGCATTTGAAGGTAAATGGACAAAGTTGGAGAATTTCAAGTGAATCAGGCCAATCCTAAAAAACCAAAAGCCAAATGTTTTCTTTGATGTGAGGATGCTTGTTAGAGTCTGTAAACAAGTCAGGATGGCACCTGGCATTTTGCCAGAGGGAGTGTTTGTGAAGTAACGCCATCGAGCCATTAAGTGTGGAGATTCCTTATTGGTTGACTGCTGTATCTAGTTTATGTTAATTAAGATAAGCTGTGTGGAATGTATAAATACCTCTGTTGTCCTACAATAAACGGCTCCCACTCCTGCTGTATCAATGTACACAAGTTGTTCGTCACCCCCCCCCCCGCCCTGGTTATTTTGCTGCAGCTGGACTGCAGCAGATGCTGATTCATAATGGTGATGGGGTAGGAGGAGCATGGAGGAATGGAAGAACTTTAGATAGGGCAAAGGGGAGGAAGGGGAAAGAAAGCCTTAAAGGGGTAGGAATGATGGTGGAATGAATTAGACATCATTACCTTAAGTACATGTATGAAGACACCAACGGTGTGAAAATACTTTGTGTTCAGTGACTTGAGAAATCGTGCTCTATATGTGCATTATGAAAGGAATTGCATTCTGCCATCATGTATAACAAATTACAATAAACAATTAAAAAATAAATGTTAAAATATACAATTATAATTTCATTGCTTCCATATGTATTTAAATTTTTGAATAAATCAGGGAAGAAAATATATGTCACACTAAAAAGAAAAAAAAATCTTCCAGAGCTAATTATTATCCATGTTTTGTGATCTTTCTTTTTAGCTTTCTCTCCGCATGTATGTGTGTGCATGTATATGTGTGTGTGTGTGTATATATATATATATATATATATATATATATATACTCATACATATATAAGTATTCACAAATGTAGTATATGCACACAGGCAATAAGATATGCATAAACATATATACATATGAACATATGTACATATTAAAATTCTACTTTACTAAAATAGAATCATGTGGTCTTCTGTGACCTGAATTTTCAATGAAAATGAGGAGACTTTTACATTTTGATTGCTAAAATATAGAACAGTTATTCAGCATTAATTTAAATGGCTACATAGTATTCATTGTATGGTTTTACATATTTTGTCAAATTTTTCCCCTACTGATAGATATTTAAAATGTTCCCATGTTTCCTCTCATAAATAGCACTGAAATCAGCATCAGCATTACATGTCTGTGTGTTTCTTATGCATCTGCAATCATCTCAGAAAATCTTGAAGTAGGATTCTTAAATAAAATGAAAACCCAGCTTGAGACTCTTGGTTCTTGGTGCTACCTATTTTGTTTCAGGAGATGCTTTTGGTGTAAACATATCATTTTAAATATTGGTCTTTAGTGAAATCCCACAGTTAGAATGGCAGCAAATGTGTTATAATACCCTCATTTCTCACTAAAGGGATCAGCAGCTCAGCAAACTGCAACCTTACCTCCCACTCACCTCCACTGTGTTCATCATTACAACATGTTCTAATTGTGCTTTTAAATGTCAGATTTTCCTTCCTGACTGTGAATTACAAGGCAGAGGAGCATATCTAATTCCTCTTCATAGCCTCAGAACCTGTCACCATGCCTAGTAAACAGTCAGAATTTTCTGGGAGGAAAGTGACTTGTCTGATGTCACATAACAAGTTGGAACAGGGCTAAGATTCTAGGCAAGATATGGGTCTCTGGTTATGTGAGTTGGACAGATGAAAATACATGCACAGCCCACAATCCTGTTATCATCATTACTCTTTAATAAATTTGAGTTTAATAAACTTGAATGCTTGAGAGTCAGAACAATTTGAGTATCATAAAATCAAGACCTTCCAACGAAGACCCACTATCACCTTTCATCATATACTTACTTTGTAACACATGAACATTTCTAAATATTCTGAAGAAACAAACTTATTATAGCTAAAAGAAGAGTGAAAAACCCCAGTACTGAAAGAGAACGTAATTGATCTGAGATGTGGTCCTAGATGTACTTTTTTAAATATTTTTTTTTAGTTATAGTTGGACACAATACTTTTATTTTATTTATTTATATTTATGTGGTGCTGAGAATCAATCCAGCACCTCTCATGTTCTAGGCAAGCACTCCCCTGCTGAGCTACAACCCCAGCCCCTAGATGTACTTTTTTGGTTCTGTATTTTGGACAACACATTCAGCTTCCTTCTCAGCCTCAGAATCTAACCTTGAATGTCCTGGTATGTTTATTTAGGAAACTGATTAATTTCAGAAAGAATTACACAATAATAGATAAAAGAGATAGGAAAAACAGAGGAAACAAATGGTTTAAACATTATTTTTGTTCTTAAAATCAATAAGTCAAGGTATTTTATCTAAAATCAAATGCAAGGCTTTGGGAATAATTTTAAAACCTATTTAAGTGTATGTTTTAAACATATGTAGAAAATGAGAGCCAAAACATAATAACATATAAATAATTTTCAACAGTAGAGATTTATTTCTAAGCTTTTGTATAATATAGTACTAATTTACTTTTATAATTTTTAAATACTTGGCAATGTCTAGTCTTGCTTATGCACACATGGGAATAACATTATTATTATAATACAGCCCAATGCTATTATATTTTAAAGGAATTCTTATAAATGGAGGAGGAGAATTTTGTTAGTAGGAGTTAAGAGAGGATTGCCTGGAGATTCTCAAGACATGGAACAATTCCAATTGTGAGATGAATGGTAGGAAACAATAATGAGATGAACCAAAACTCAAAGAGAGCTAAGAAATCCAAAAGACTTTGTAGTACACACCCTGTTATTACAGTCCTGACTGTAATAACTCAGCTCAATTATGGAAAAACTTGATAATTCATTTGACAAGGAGGCATGCTTTGGGAACACATATTGGTGTTTTCAGTATTTAATATAAATAGAAAAAACTGTTTCTATTTTTTATATAAATTTGCTTTACAGTTATCATTTACAATTGAATTGTATCTAGTATATAAATTAAAAGTAACCCACTAGAGCCAGGTGTTTTGGTGTACGCCTGTAATCCCAGCAGGTAAGGAGGCTGAGGCAGGAGAATCTGGAGTTCAAAGCCAGCCTCAGCAAAAGTGAGGTGCTAAACAACTCCGTGAGACCCTGTCTCTAAATAAAATACAAAATAGGACTGAGGATGTGGCTCGATAATCAAGTGCCCCTGAGTTCAACCCTCAGTAACCCCCCCCCCAAAAAAAACTAATCCACTAGGCTTTCTACAAATATTTTCTCTATCTTTTGTAAGTATACAAATACTAATAATATGTACCATTTAAACAATTTTTTTAAGAAATGTTCTTTGATGAGTCAAGTATCTTGAGAAGTTTTTTTTATTCTTAGTAGCATAGAACTAAATGGATAAACATCATGACTGCAATGCATATATAATTTACATACTGATGCAAAAAAATCTTCCAAACTTATAAAAGCTTTAAAAATTAAATTTATAAAACATTTTAAATTTAAAAAATGTATTTTCTTACATCAATAACAACGATTTTAGCTGTCAATGACTGAAAAACATCAACCAAATTGCACCTTTGATTTTCCACTTACGGTATTCTTCATTAATATTTTCTAAGATAGTACTATATATACAAAAATTATATAAGATATTTAAAACATTTTTAAATCCCAGACAATCTTTCAATACACACAGAGATACGTACATATAGACAAAACAAAAAATATCTACCAGTTATAATAATTGTATATTATACTATGCACTTGATCGATTCAAGAGATTAGTGCTCTATCTGATGTGTGAAGGATAAAAATTGCTCCTAGGATTTGGGCTCTCTGTTCACCTCACAGATTGTTTCTTTTGCTGAGAAGAAACTTTTTAGTTTGATTCCATCCCATTTATTGATTTTTGGTTTTAAGTCTTGCGCTATAGGAGTTTTATTAAGGAAGTTGGGTCCTAATCCCCCATGATGAAGATTAGGGCCTACTTTTTCTTCTATTAGATGCAGAGTCTCTCTGGTCTAATTCCTAGATCCTTGATCCATTTTGAGTTGAGTTTTGTGCATGGTGAGAGATAGGGGTTTAATTTCATTTTGTTGCATATGGATTTCCAGTTTACCCAGCACCATTTGTTGAGGATGCTATCTTTTCTTCAGTGCATGTCTTTGGCACCTTTGTCTAATATAAGATAACTGTAATTTTGTGGGTTAGTCTCTGTGTCCTCTATTCTGTACCACTGGTCTACCAGTCTGTTTTGGTGCCAATACCATGCTGTTTTTGTTACTACTGCTCTGTAATATAGTTTAAGGTCTGGTATAGCCACCTGCTTCACTCTTCCAGTTAAGGATTGCTTTAGTTATTCTGGATCTCTTATTTTTCCAGATGAATTTCATGATTGCTTTTTCTATTTCTATGAGGAATGACACTGGGATTTTGATCAAAATCTCATTAAATCTCTATAGTGCTTTTGGTAGTATGGTCATTTTGATAATATTAATTTTGCCTATCCAAGAGCATTTCCATTTTCTAAGGTCTTCTCTGATTTCTCTCTTTAGGGTTCTGTAGTTTTCATTGTATAGATCTTTCACCTCCCTCACACATTAGATAGAGCACTAATCTCTAAGATATATAAAGAACTAAAAAAGCTAAGCATGAAAAAAAACCCGAATAACCCAATCAACAAATGGGCCAAGGACCTGAACAGACACATCTCAGAAGTGGACATACAATCAATCAACAAATATATGAAAAAATGCTCATCATCTCTAGCAATCAGAGAAATGCAAATCAAAATTACTCTAAGATATCATCTCACTCCAGTCAGAATGGCAGCTACTATGAAGACAAACAACAATAAGTGTTGGAGAGGATGTGGGGAAAAAGGCACACTCATTCATTGCTGGTGGGACTGCAAATTGGTGCAGCCAATATGGAAAGCAATATGGAGTTTTCTTGGAAATCTGGGAATGGAACCACCATTTGACCCAGCTATCCCTCTCCTCGGACTATACCTAAAGGACTTAAAAACAGCGTACTACAGGGATACAGCTACATCAATTTTTATAGAAGCACAATTCACAATAGGTAAACTTGGAGTTAACCTAGATGCCCTTCAGTGGATGAACAGATAAAAAAAAAGTTGCATATATACACATGAAATTTTACTCAGCGCTAAAAGAGAATAAAATCATGGCATTTGCAGGTAAATGGATGGCATTTGAGAAGATAATGCTAAGTGAAGTTAGCCAATCCCCCAAAACCAAATGCTGAATGTTTTCTCTGATATAAGGAGGCTGACTCATAGTAGGGTAGGGAGGGGCAGCATTGGAGGATTAGATGAATTCTAGATAGGGAAGAGGGGTGGGAAGGATAGGGAGGGGCAGGGGATTAGCAAGGGTAGTGGAATGTGATAGACATCATTATCCAAAGTATATGTATGAAGATTCTTATTGGGTGTAAACATACTTTATGTATAAACAGATATGAAAATATTGTGGTATATATGTGTAATAAGAATTGTAATGCAAAAAAAAGTACATGTATAAAGGCATGAATTGGCCTAAACATACTCTATATACAAAGATGAAAAATTGTACTCTATATGTATAATAAGAACTATAATGCATTCCGCTATCGTGTATTTAAAAAACAATAAAATCAATAAAACTAAAAAAAAACCTAAAAATTGATTCAAGAGATTCCTGTCTAATCAAAAGTAATCTCCTTTGTTAGGCCAAATCTAGCATTATTCTATTAAAATTAATAACTAACATATCTTTCATTTGTTTTATCTGGAAACATATGCATGTGTATTAACACTGTAAAGCCTAACAAATAAGTTATACTTAGGCTTTATATGTTATAAATGTTTCCTCCAAAACAATGATTCTCAGTGAGGGCAATCACCCTAATCTTTCCTCATGGATATTTGGCAATATCTGGATATATATGTACATATTTGATTGTCAGAAGTAGGAGAAAGGGGGACTAAGGATGTATCTCAGTGTAGGACACTTTTATAGCATGTTCAAGGGCCTGGGCTCAAGTCCCACCATCAAAAAAATGAAAACAAAAAAGAAAGAAAGAGCAACTGGAGGGCTGGGGCTGTAGCTCAGCGGCAGAGCACTTGCCTAGCATGCATGAGGCACTGGGTTCGATCCTCAGCACCACATAAAAATAAAAATAAATAAAATAAAGGCATTCTGTCTGCAGCTACAAAAAAGATTAAAAAGAAAAAAAGCAGCTGGAGTCATAGTTGTAGAGTAGTTGCCTAACATGTGTGAGGCACTGGGTTTGATTCTCAGCACTGCATATCAATAAAATAAAATAAAGGTTCATTGAATATATATATATATATATAGACCCAGTTTGTATAAAAAAGAAAAAGAAAGAAAGAATGAATGAATTAGGAGCAGAGACAGTGTTACTGGTATCTAGTGGGTACCTGGCAGAGATGCTATTAAACATCCTACAAAGTACAGGGTAATCCTTCACATTAAAGAACTATCTGACTCAAAACATCAATAGTGCTTATTCTGAGACACTTTGTTCTAAAGGTCGAGCTCTGGACTACGGAGAAAGGCTGAATTAAAATGATAAATGGAAGGAGAAGATAAAATTAGATGATATAAGACACATTTATTCTATTTGGAAAAAAATTGATTGGACTTCCCCAATTGGTATAAACACTTCTCAAGCCCACAACCCCTGCCCACTCCATCAATAAGACAATTTCACTGTAAAATACAACATCCCATTTAGTATCCTGGCAATAACATTTAAGAATCCCAAAGATGTTACAACTCCAATGGAATTTTAAACAAGCTTCATTAAGCCTGAGAGAAACTGATTTCCTCAAAGATTATAAACACAGAAATTCATAAAAGTATAAGGAACAAGCAACACAGTTGGACAAAAGGAGAAAAAAAATATAATAATAGTCTATCATTTCTATAAAATCAAATTGATTTAGGAATTATGGCAATGCCATTTGGCAATGGCTGAACTGAAGCCTTAGTTCTCTTTGCCACAACAACCAATATGGAATACAAAGTGTCCTATTCTTTTCAAAACACAGAACAGAAACAGCACATAGTATGGTGCCCTCCATCAAATTAGCATACCAGCTTTCAGTTGGTACATAATGTACTATTAACCATCACCAATTTATGTTGAGTCATATGTAATACCTATTGTAAATTTAGGATGCCCCTTTTTAACGAAAATTTGACATTTCCTCTCTCTGTGAAAGGAGGAAAAATATGTCTAACACACACAAAATACTAGAAATGTGAAAACGGCACTATTTGAAACAATCTAAGAAATGTTTCTTGGCAGGTTTCTTCCTACAGCTGGATTTGACAGCCAAATTGTAAACCTATCAAAAACTAGTTTGTATAATGAACAGACACAATGTTAAACACTGAGCTGCTGCAGCACTTCTTCAATTAACATAATCCTGGGGGTGCAGAAGCAGAACGTGTTCAGCTTGCAGATAATATGCTGGCATCTAGCCTATGTCAAAAATCCAAGGCAGAGGTCTTGCTTCCTCATTACCATCCACCTTACGAGCCCCAGTGGTAACCACATTAGAAGCCCACATTTCCATAAGCTCTAGACAGTGCTTAAAGGGGGGCCTCAGCCATATACATACTTGATGAAAGCAAAACAAAAAGAAGGTCCCAGTAGTCTTGCTCCTTGTGGGGAAGGAGACAGGAAGGAAGAGAAGAAGGGTGGTAAAATTTTTTTTTCAAAGTCTCAAATATCTTTAAACTTTATATTCTTCATTGGAAGAGTCAGAATTTTTTTAAAAAGAAAATGTTTTGAAGACGCTGAGGTATAAAAGTCTTCAGTGTAGTCAATCCATTTGATTTTATACAGCAGAAATAGTCCCTATGAGTAAGTAGACTTGATTATCTTCCTGAGAAGTGAAAGTCCTCTAGAAACACTTAAAGACTGCTCTGGAGCAAGAGGAAATCCCTTTGTCTAAGGCTTTATCTCCTTTTCTGACCTGTTTACTGAATAACAATAATGAAAACTCAGGTATAAAGTACATTTTTTCTGCCCAAAGTGAAGAAAATCATTTATATCTCCTGATTCGCATGAAAAAAAAATCTACCATCATTATTTTTATTTTCGGAATACAGGAGAAAATTCGTATTATCTTTGCAAACATAAAAGCATGCTTCTTTATAAAAAAGTAAATTAAGTAAGCTTTTTGGTTTAGTTATTCTGTGGAGTACACAGCTTACCCTGCAATCAGAGCTCACAATCAGAAATAAAGATGAACTTAGAATGAACTCCTTGGTACATCTTCATTTTCTAACCTAGAGCAAGTCAGATGATTTGCAGGATCTGTTACACAGGAATTTTTTTTTCAGGCATCAACCCCACAATGTTATCCATACACATCTGGGTTAACACACTAAACCGACTGGGCCTAATTAACTAGTTTGGCTACACAAAATCTTTTCTGCTTTTAATTACATTAACCTAATGTGACTTGAATTCAACAGACCAAAAACGAAACCGCTAATTATATTAAGGGCTTCAAAGATGATTTCAAATTGCTAACCACCAAACTGTCATATAATTTATCTCATTTCCTTTTATAGACTTTGCATTCAAAAATCTGTGCTTTTTACTAGAAATACTAAGACATTTAAGAAATACCATCCAAATAATGGATTAATAGAATACTGATTTAGAATGCTAAAAGAGAAGCAGTTCAGGTAATACATACAAGACACACATAGGCATTATCTTACTAATGAAAAATATGTGTGATACTTAATTTTTATAATTTTCTAAAAGATTGGAAATATTCACTTATAGTAGTAACAGTTTGATTAGCAGGATTAATATGAAATGTTAATTTTTCTAAAGCACCTAGGATTAGAAGTGATTTTTTTCTGAAAAATCTCAGTTCTTTACCATGGAATCATTTTCATGCTATTTTCCAAAGAAACTGAGATGAGACTTTAGAATTGTAATTTAGTCTATTGTTCTTAAACAATTTTCCACTGATTCTGCATGGGCAGGATATCTCTTCATAGCAATGTTGTCAGTTCTGCCTGGATCCTTGACCTACAGACTGGACAACAAGCTGTTGTGAACTACAGAAATGCCTTGTATGGCTCCTTAGTGACAATGAGATGCAGGTATCCCAGATGGCCAGCCATAACCCCTAGACATTCTCCTTGGTGAAGTAAGCTGCAGGACAGATTTGGATGGTCTCCAAGGACTTCTTTCAACAGAAACACATGAAGAAGAGTCACAGCAATAACAGCTCTTCTTTCTTAAAATGTGGCATTAATTCAACAATGGTAACAACAATAACCAAAAAAAAAAAATGTAACCTTGTGTGAGCTTGGAACATAGAGAAGGAAAAAGCAAAATAACTCCCATTACTTTTTATTGGGTGATAAGGTTGGTGTCAACCTCTAGTGTTAGGCAGTGCAGAATAAAGCATCCGAATCTTTTAACACATATCACCTTTATTTCAAAAATAATCATCTTTTGCTGCACTCTAAATCAAGCAAAAACACTGGTAGCATAATTACATTGTATAAATAATAGACAAAGGATTGGATAAACAATCCATAAAGACTCGTTAGCAATCTAAAACAATATAATTAAGTAAAAAATACTTCAGATAATTCTGATCTTATATAATATCAGAGAAAATACAGTATTTCTCATTTGGCCACATTTCTTACGCATATCCCCAGGTAAGTAGTACAATAAAAACAGCTTTAAAGAAGACATAGTATTAAATGATATCATGTTTTTATTAATTATTGCTTAATATTATATGTATGTACTTTATATTTCTGAATACACACATTAATAATTTTGCTTTTCTCCTTGAGATCTGACTTTTATTGTATTTATGAAATAAAAATTAAAATTTTTGATAAATTTCCACCATCAAAAATCATTGACATAAGGTTTATATCTTTTATTCTGGTCACTTCTCTTAAGTATTTGTATTTCAGGCTGGGTTTTAGCTCAGTGGTAGATTGATTGCCTAGCATGTGTGAGGCACTGGGTTCAATTCTCAGCATGGCATATAAATAAAATAAAGGTCCATTAACAACTAAAAATGTGTTTAAAAATATATGTATCTCAAGAAATTAATTTTAACATTCTCTGCTTATATTAAGTTAGCACAAAAAATAACACTTTTAAATGATATCGTATATCCACTGCAAAATAAATTCATATTTAAGTCTCCGAGCACAAGTTTTATTTTGGATAAATATAAAAAATAAACAAAGGGAAGTGAAATCAGTTATTCCTCAAGGCAAGCAAAGTTTATTAAAGTTTATTTACTCTTTCTAGTTTTCATGAAAGCTACTGACTCTCATTTCATTTTCCAAAAATTTTCATATCTCCCTATTCCTATTTCATTCTGCTTCATAGGCCTATTGGAGAGATGAGTGGGGTGGGGGAGGAGAAGAGGGAGGAGGATGAGGAGGAATAAAAACACACACATGGTTTTAAGTATGTCTTGATTGGAACATATCTGGTTTCATGTTGCTTGTCCAGAGGCCAGGAGATGAAGCTACATGTTCTCGTGACCATTATATAAACTGAGAGTACCCTGAGATAGGTCAAACTAAGAAAAACAGAGGAATGCTAATATTGACCAGATTGATTTTGTTGTTGTTGTTGTTATTTGTTTGTTTACCAGTGAGGTTTCAATCATATTGTAAAGAATATTCAATTTGATTTTTAAAGATTCATGTTGATTTCACTAATCCATTTACCAGTCAATTTTAAAGCAAAATGTATTTCATCTTTCACAGTCTATTTAAAATATATATAACACCTCTGGGATTTGCAAATACACACACACACACACATCTTGTCTAACAAAATCATGCTGGGTGAGTATATAGGTCTTGTAAAGAAAACTGAAAGCAGCCTACTGAAAGCAGTTGAAGGGCCATTCTAAATTTTACCAGGTGACATAAAGTGGACAGCGTTACAAGGAGAAAAAAAAATGTACTTATAAGTGTTTCGATTATTCTCTTAGGAATGGAATTGAGAGAAAAGTAGGCAATTAGGAGCTCTCCATTGGTGTCCCATGTTTGCCTGGACTACACAGATACAAGAGAACATGATCCAATTTCATTTGCTTGCTGGTACACTTTACAATACCATTTGAAAACCAACATGAATTCAGCCAGGAGTTTAAACACACTTGATCATCAGAGAGAAACAGCAAGAGGCTCATGCAGAAAAAGCAATTATCCCAGTGGGAACACGTGGCTCTCCACACAGCTTGGTGAGCTGCCAGCTGAGCACACAGGCCAGGGAGAGTTGCTGCCTAGGACTATGGCAGCTGCATTTCTCTGTTATTTCCATTTTTCCTTTTAAACTTTTCATTTCTTCCTCTTAGCGATTTATAAATTGGTAGTTGGCTGTTTGCTGCTGCAGAAGCACACCTATGATAATTTGATTATAGTCTACACCAGAAAGAGCTGTATTGTTAATTGCAGGAAAGTGAGAGCCACCCTGCAGAGAGACATATTTAACTTAAAGGGAAAAGATGATTTTCTTTGTGAAGGTATAAATTAGTACCTTTCTATCTATCTACTATATCACCAGAATACCTTTTTAATGAATCCTAATCTTAACAAAGAATAAAAGAAAGAAGAAACACAGGCTTCTTTAAATATACTTATTTTGACTGCTTAAGTGTGTCTCAAAGCCAGAACAAAGACTTGAGTTTGGCATTTTCTCTTGCAAACCCATTTTCTTGGGGCACTCAGAGGTATGTAGTCTAAAGCAATCAACCGAGAAATCACCCCCTAATTTATAGTATTATAAACTAGGGACAGACAAGTGGAATGAGTGCTGACGAAATGCAAAGCAGATGACTCACTGAAGCCTTTTAGCAGATTCCCCAGGTGTCTGGTTCCCAAGTCATTAATACTGGAACCTAAAAGTGAATCCTATAAAAAGCATGCAATATAAAGAGTGGTTTTCTAATAAAATAGCCTTTGCTAGCTATCTCCTAAAAGCGAAAAAGAAAGCTGATTGGTGTTTACCTCTATGAAAATTCTGGACAGATTACATGGCAGTATTCAGCATGGATATGAAAAATTAATTTAGCTTATAGCTATTAAAGTTAATGTATTATTTCCTTCACAGGTCTCATGAAACAATGTCCCGCTGTTTTAAAGGTAAAAACAAAGTCTTATGGGCAATTTTCACTTTCCCACAAAACCAGGTTTGTTTTTTATCACCTCATCCAACCATCTGGCTATAATTCTGAATTTACATACAGTCACTGCTAAAACAGACTGAACCTAAAATCTATGGAGGAATTATGACTATGCTCTAGAAATAAAGATGACAAATGTTCATAGTAGTTGAGGGGAGAAAAGCTCATTTTTAAACTCTTGTCTCTTTGGAGTTATAAGTTCACCAGCTGAAAATACTTTTCCAACAGTAAATCCCTATTTTTCCTCTATGGGTTCTTAAGCTTGGTTGTTCTCTATAGTTTTGTTCCAGTGTGAGAATTTCCCTCACTACCAAATACCTTGCTAAGATAATGCCTTTTCCAGAGACCTGTGTAATTTTTTCCTCTGGAAATTTAAATCCACTTATATTCTGAAGAAGACACAAAGCCATGGCAGACAAAGTCAATCTGGCTGTGTATGCCAGGAATTCTTGGATTCAGAAATTGAGAATGACAAAATTTACAAAACCATATTTTTAATTGTAAATACAAAAGAGCAATAAAGTAGTTCAATATCATTAGCTAACACACTGTAGAAGTATGAACATGTCTAAAATAGTTGCAAAATGAAATAAACTCTCATTTCTGTTCTGTGGTATTTTAATCCCAAAGCATCAAAGGGGAGCAAGAAGAGCTTGTGACAAGCTTAATTGATTAATCAGAAGTCAGGCCTCATCAGGCCAGAGTCAGAGATTCAATATCCATATGGCCAGTCGCTTTACTCTCTTTTATTGATCACAAGACTATGCTAGAATCTAGCTCAGTTATTTGGCAAATTTGTTGCTCATTTTATAAAAGGTACATGATAAGAAGATAAATAACTCCCATGTGCCCCTACGCTACATGGTAATATAAATGAAAATGTATCTGTGTGCTTCCAAAGAGGAAGAAGGTAGACAAATTCACCTATATAAGGAAGAAAATATAATCTTTGGAAGAAAAGTTTGAAATGGAACTTACAGGAACTTTTCTATAGGTTAAATAAAGCTACAGTGTTATCTACAGATACTTCTCACCATGGCCTGAGAAATAATGATTAACTTGTGGGCAAATAAAAGGTTAAAATAAATGCATCCTGTCCACCTCTGACTCCATAGTTATCTCCGAAAACAAAATTAATGGGAAAATTAAATCTACCTAAAAAGTAGTTCAAAAGTTGTTTGGATTAGTATTTGAGATATCCTTTCTCACTCAATAAATGGTCCAGTTCCATGACGGGGACAAAATGCATACTGAATAGAAAATGTGGGGTAAATAATATTAAGGGATATTGGTATTTTGAATTGTTTCTGATCCAAGTCTAGGTTGCATTGTTGCAGTTTTGAATTGAAAAAAAAATCAAGATTTCCTGAATCCTCAGTTGCTTTCATAAAAACACCTAATTAGGAATTCCCATGTTAAGGGGTGGGAAAGTTTCTGGAAGAAGGGATATCAGCCATAGGAAAGATTAATGGTCAAAGTAAAACCACTGGAAAAGTTTCTTACCTCTTTTTTTTTAAACATAGAATATGTATTCCATGATGACAAGTACTTTACCTAAACTTTGGCATTTAAAATGCAAACCTTCTATGTAGAAATAAAATTATCTGTATTTTTCACAGAGATTGGCTATGTAGAATTGTTTACACTTTCAGTCGTCATCTCTTCAGAAAAAGAATTAATAGTTTAGAATTTATATTTAAGACACACTATTTTATATTACATTACAGAAAACAAATTGAAATCCTATACACCAAAATAACAAAATTTAAATTTCTGTCATTTCTACAGAAATTTTAAAGAACAAATTGCATAACTTGTTAAAACATAACATCTGAAAAAAATGTAATTGATGGTTCTTTCTGAAAACCCATGAACAATGCATCAGTAAATCTGTGGTAAATTTAATAAATACACTAATGAATTTATTAAAAATATATATTATTGCTGTAATAAGAACTGTGATGTACTAATGTCCTAACATCTGCCATCCACAAGGTACTGTTATGTGCATATTCTTTAGTTTTACAATATTCTCGCACGGAAAAGTATAGTTTCCTATTTTTGAATGAGAAAACTGAGGTTCAGAGAATATCGAAATTTGCTCCAGATCATTTAGTAAGTGTATCGGAGCCCATTCTGGATAAGTCCAAAGAAAAGTTTCTGTAGATGACTTTCTTTTAGGTAGAAAACAAATGCTTCCCATGCCAATTCCACAAACTAGCTATATCTTGCACATATGTAGATACCAACACCGAACGACTGGAGGAAAAAACAGGTGTGATCCGTTGACTCCCTGAGTATGTCAGATTGAGAGTCCACTTTCCATCATATTCACCCCACAGTTAAGCCTGCTTGATGCGAACAGCCAACCTAATTGCCTTTAATCCATCTAGTTGTCATCAGAAAAAAAAATGTGCATATTTACATTTCACACATGCACATTTCATTTGCAGGAGCAAATATAGTTAAATACCCACATTAGTTTTTATTCAGAGGAATTGCTCTCCTATTCCCATATAATCCTGAGATTATGAGTGTAGCATGTTTAAAGTGTGAACAGAATATTTACAAATTTCCCTAATAAAGATGAGAAAATTTGACATGATCTTCTATAAGCATACTGTCTGGTACAATATGGTGATGTGATATATCTAAGTGAGATAAGAGTGACACCATGTATGTTAAAAGCAAAGACATAAGAAATAATGGATTCCTTACTAAATTACACTTTATCCACTCAAAGAGACAAATTTCCATTTTTCAGCCAGTATTATATAGATTGAGCTCAACTACTCTTGAAATTTTCCCATACAAGACAATGCTCTTAAACATGAGCCTGTTTCTAATGAGATGGGCCTTTAAAGCTTTGTGATCACCTAGATTTGTAAGATTTGAGAAAACCTGCACCATCTGGTAGCAATTTTGTTAATGCACACCACATTATTTTACAAGTGTACGATTTATCATATTATCAAATTCTTTAGTTTCAAGGAGATAAAAACTGAAATGGTCAGATATTCCTGGTAACTATTTGGTTAAAGCAACTAGCCTTTAAACAAAGAAAATGCACAATCAGCACTAGATTAGAGGAGACCTCAGCCTCAGCATAAAATTTAGGATTATCCTTTAATAGAGAATCTTTAAATAAAAGTGATAATGTGGCCAAGATGAAGAAACAGATAAAGTTAACCTTGGCCAATTATAAATAATGAAAAGGAAATCCCAGCTCCCTTTAAAAGGCTCAGATTTAAAATTGTTTAAAACTTAAGCCTTAAAAGTATATTCAATTTCTGCACTTTGGACTCTGCTTTAAGGATAGAATTCCTTGTACAATAAGTGCATTTTTTAAATGTACTTCTTGGAAAAAAAAGATTGCCATTCATTTGGTTTTATGTAAACAGAAAGAAACACATGCTGTTTGGGTCCTCATGAATAATCACAAAGACTAAAAGCAATTGGAAAAGTCAATTTTTTAAAAAAGAGAAATTTACCAAAAAATATTCTGATTTCATTTAAATTTTTCCCAATTTTAAACATAAGATTTTTAAGCACTGCTTTAAAATAAACTTTAAACTATACATTTAGGGAAGCAGCTCATCTGTGATTAATAGAACACTGAAAATAAACTAAACTGGTTAGAACACCATCCTTGAACCCACAAAAGAGTGTGCCTTTAATTTGGCAAACTACTAACCTATAATTAAACAAAGTGCTCCCAGGCAGTAGTAAAATTCCACTAGTCTTTGGCCATTTGGAGAAATGTAATGGCCTGATCAGATATATCAAAGTGCTTAGAAACTGAAGAAACTCAGCTTCTTGAGTAAGCATATATTGTAAGGAAAAAAATAAAAGAGGAGACTGCATTTGAAAGTCTGCTGTCTCTGGTGGAATAGTAAAACTAATCTCAAATTTCTGTTACAGGCATTGTCATTTGGCCATGTGTGTTGAGTCTGTAGAGTTATAATATTTCTGCTTAGTGTACTTTATTGATAATTACTTTGAATGATGAGCACCAACTTTTTTTGGCTGATTACTCGAATTTCTGAGACTTTTTTTGCTTTCTAGAAGAGCTACTCTGATTGAAGAATCGTAGATGCTGACCAGCAGCACACTTCCACACCAAGCTTTGGCCCAGTCATTTCAAAAGAGTTGGCCAGATTCCATATGGAAGGCAGTGTAGGCAGACCCGTCAAGCAGTCCTCTATGTTGCCTAATGGGACTCTGACTGAACACAACTTGGGTGGGACTAGGCTTTGGGAAAACATTCAAAACTGGTTTTGAGGATAACTATTTGAGAAAAAAAATGAGGAAAATAATCTCAAGAGATTTATCAGAATACTGACAGCAGGCAACAATCAAAACAGCATAAAACACCAATATTGAACAATTCCCAAACTGTATTGAGATTATTCAGATTTTTCACATACGTGAAGACATTTACTCAGATGGAGGTCCATTTTAACTACTTAAAAGAAACTTAAAATATACATATCACTTCCCAAAGTGACCAAAACACGCTATAAAACACACTATCTGGCAATCTTTGGCTTGTACTACTTTCTGCATCTAAGCACTGAAACCCTTTCTATGGTTCTTGAATCAGTTTAATTGGACCTGTCAGGGCTCTGTAAGGAATTATAACTGGGTATCCTGAAGCACCTGGAGTGGGGTGGGGGAATGGCATGCAGACCCTAAACTGGACTCTACTAAATGCATATGTCATACAAAGAAGACATAAAATTGATAGATACTTGTAAATTGGTTAAAACAGGATGTACCACAGTGTTACAGGTATGGGGTAGTTCTTTTTAGTATATATTCAATTTAAATTTTAATCACTGACATTAAATATTTTTGGTTTCTGGATTCTCTCTATCATTAATATTGTACAGAAAGAACATTAGTTGAAGTTAAAGATGAGGAGTACTAAAAATAAGCTTACAATGAGGCTGTTATTCCTCAAAATACTTTCAACTACTATGACTTGATTCTCATAAGAATCCTGAAAATTATTATGCAGAGAAGATACTATAACCTTAATATTTTAACAATTAAAGGATTTGATCAAGGTTTGATTATTAGTGGGGCTCAAAAAAAGAACGTCAGACATAAGAGATTTTTTTTTTTTTACCAACATGGCCATAAATTAAATTACTATGTAAATTGCTGTAATTTTGTCAATGAGATTGTGAGGTGAACTCAGACATTCAATTAAGATGAATTGGACCTTTTTCTAATAACAAAGAGAATATATAGAATAATAATAAAAAACCCATAGCTATTTTTATTGTAAGCCAACCAATAAAGAAATAAATAATGTTGTTAAACCCTATGTATTTCATGTATCATTTTAGTACCAGTGCCAAAATAGGAAATACTGAATTTAGGGTACAAAGCAAGTCAAGAAATTGTCTGAAATAAATCCAGTAAAGCACTGTATTTGTGGCTTTTTTGTTAATCTATATCATAAACAAAGTTAAGTCTTGTTTTAAATGGGTTGACCTAATTTGTCATGAGAAAGGTATAAACAGAAAGAAATCTATATGGAGAGGTTTGCCACTTATTCCAGATTTAAGACTAATCCATTATGTGACTCAGGATAAATCAACTTCCCTGGCTTCCCTTTCATTCCCCAAAAATGAAAGAGATTGCCTATTCACAATCTCTCAAATCAGCACCATCTATAAGGTTCTGTGAATAGCCGTAAGCCACACTTAAGATAATATATGTGTTCAAATAATCTGTGTAATATTTCCTATTGTTAAACCAATGGAAACCAGTAACTGGGGCAAGGATATTCTTGTTCTATATTATGCGAATTGAGGAAAACAAATACATAATTGTGCATGATAATAAAATTAAGAAAATCAAATGTGTTCAAATTAGCAACTTTTCAGTGTAGGGTATTTTAACAAGACATTATTTCTGATTAATATTTCATTCATTTAACATTTTCTCAAGAAATTTTATATTGAGCTCCTACCATAGGACACATACAAGGAATACAGCTTGCCCTGAAATGTGTCTTAGGCATGGTTAGAAGTAATGTATACATCATGATTTGAACACATTAGAAATAAAATACTTGGCAAAAAAAAAGTAACTGTGGTAGGATTCAGTAGAACATTCTCCTGAAGACAATACCTTTAAGTTGGAACTTGAAAAATGAGTGAATTAGACAAAGGGGTGGAGGAGGCAGAATATTCTAGGCATATAGAATAGCATGTGCAAAAATAAAGACTTTCATAAATCTGTGAAGCTCTGATATCCAAGTCTGTACATGCACATCTAGTAAATGAATAATGAAAAACTAGAGTAACCATCAAATGCTCATCAGAATTATATTAATAATTGTACTGTGATCTAAATTAACTTGTGTGCTACAACTGAGAATGCCTTAGTTCATTATCATCTTTTCAAAGAGTGCTTTGGCTTCTCAACTAAGTAAGGAATGCTTGCATTTATGTTTTTCTGGTTTTAGTGTCCAGACATGATAAGTGTATATGCAATTATTTAAGTAGATTTATGAGTTTGTGGTAAGGTTCAGGGTGTTCCTTGGGAAGACAAACCAGCCTTTCTCATCTGAATCACAAAATTTCTCAATTCCCTTAAGGATGGTTCATAACTAAAATGTTCTAGACTCATGGAAAAAGAGTTGATTCATAACACCATGGATGCCTTAGAGCATTAGGGCTTAATTCCCTTGTGGAATCACCAGTTGACTATTTCATTGCACAACAATGGTGAACACAAAACTTAAAACAATTTCTTCATTTTAACACTAGTCTAAATTCTTTAATTACTCATAATATTCACCCATGGTTATTCTGTGAAAACTGGAAATACTCTTACAGTTGTGGATCACATATAGATACAAACAAGGAGAGAGGAGATATAATGCTGGATTTATTTTCATATACATTCAAATGATCTTGCTTATGTGGGATATTTGGAATTATTATGGTACAAATATCCCTGATTTTCCTTCTCCATAAAGTTTTTGATGACCAAATACATAGTGGAGCTCATACTGCTTTACTAACCCAGAGAACTCATTACTAATATGTAGAGAGTGTGTTACAATTGCATGTATTTTCTCATTGTATTCCTATAATAGCTAGGTAAGCTATTAGGCAATTTACTTGGCAGATGCAAACAATGAAATGCATGGAGTTCAAATGACTTTCTTAAGATTATACATTTAACAGATGTGAAAACCTTATAACGCAGTGTTATAATGTGCAAGCCTATGCTGTATTCTATTAATCTAGTGTTTTCAGTTATGAATTTTAAAAATTCAGGATAAGAAATAAATTCATTTTTTAACTCATTTCTTCCTGTTGTTACTGATATACAAGAATTATGTTAGTTTAACTTACACTTATATTTAAAAACACTTAATTTAAAATTTAACTCTTTATAAGATATAAAATATATAATGTGCATTGACCTTTTTTTTGTAAGACACACAGGGGGAAAAAAATCTACTTCTGGTTTATCGCCCCTTCAGTTTCCTTTGACCTTCACACAACAGAACTACTTATTTATTTTGCAGGAAAGCAAATTTAACTTCTCAGGGAAGAGGAGCTCCATGACATCAGCTGCATTAAGTGTGTTCATTTCCTCTAGGGAAGAGGAGAAGGAAAGGAAGCTACAGACACTGAACAATGAAAGAAATTGGAAGACCAGATGAAAGCACTAATCGAAGGAAGGAAGGAGGAGCAGATGGTTTAGGAGGGAGACATGTGGGAATTGGGGGGAAAGGAAGCAATTGGCAAGGAGTGGGCTGAATGCCAAATTTGTGAAGGATCTGGAGGACACTGGGGATTTGGATGGGATATGAGTCAGCTGCCTTTTACCAAAATATCACACCAACAAGGGAAATCAAAGAAACTTGCAAAGATACACAGGATCCAGAAAGGACGGGAAAAAGTTACAAGTAGATAAAATTGCCCCCCCAAATGGTTTAAGTTTGAACTATAGATTTGATGGAAATAAATAACATAAAAGATCATTTCCCTACCATCTAAATTATTTTTCCTTAATCAAGTAAAACACTTAAGACTGCTTTAAGGACAGGTAGGAAGAATAGTAAAAAATTCAAAGACAGCTTATCTCAAAAGAATAATACAAATCATTCGAAAATGTTTATGTCACAAAGGGTTATTATGCCTGATAAGAATTTCAAACATGAAAAGACTAATATCTTTCAAGCTGTCCTTTTTAATACTAAAATAAAATCATTAGAAAAAATGACAGAGTCGTTAAGAAGAAAATCATCCTAGAATTTCATAATTGAGTCCAGGCAAAACTTACCATGTACACTGTTTTGTATTTACTATGTTTTATTGAATCTACACAAAATTACCAAACCACTAAATCAATTAATTTTTTCTGTAAATTAACTTCCTATTTATTAGATAATTTCTCATAATTGCTTAATCCTTTCAGCCATAACTTTCAAAAAGTGTGCAACTGATGCTTTAAGAAGCTTGTTGATCCACAGCTTGGACTGCTAACTAAAATGTAAATTCAGTTGAATCACTTATTGATTCACAATATCATTTCGGATATCAATTTTTCTTTCCCTAATTGCCAAATGGGAAACAAGTTAATTATTACGCTCTGTATATAATCTCTAATAATTTTTTAGGTAAAACTTCTAGTCTTTAGAATAAATAATTTCAGTTTATCTGAGCTATAAGATTATAATCTTAGGTTGAATTTGACGATTCCTGTGCCATCTTTTGAGAAATTACTAAACTTACCAAATTTTATAGATCTTTGTTATGCTACAAGATTTCATTACTGGAAATAATATGAACTAATTATTGAAATTAACAAGCCCGATTTCAAGATTACCATAACATCTCCATACCCTTTCAAATAAGACAAAATTTTATAGTGGAAGCTAAGAGACATAGTCATACTGAGTTGAAATTTACATTGACAGCCTATCAAAATCATCATATATGTAGCAAAATCTATAGGACCCTGTAGAAAGTGTTATCAACAAACAAAACTAGTTCCCAAATTGTTGTCCCTCTCGCCTACAAATCAATTTGGAATCAGCTAATGCACTAGCAAACTTTCTCTGACAGTGGTGTCTTTAAGTTAAACATGTCAATGTGTACACAGAATGATCTGAATGGGGCTTAGCACATAAGAAGTGGTACGTTAAGTTCCTACTACAACCAACATCTTACCACTAACATCTTGTTTTCCCAGGGAAACTGAATTGTGAGGTAACTGTGCACAACTGGAAATAAAATAGCTTATTCATTAAGTAATCAAGTAAATTAAATGAGATAATATAAAACATTAAATATGCGTAAATTCTCAAATACATAATAGCTATTACATTATTGATGTTTGAACAATAACTGTTTCTAAAGCTTTACACGTGTTTGGAAAATTTTAGGTTAAAAATGAAGTACTTTTCAAATTCATTTATGTGATATATTTAAATAGAAGTGCTGAATACAAGCTTTGAAATGTTAACTTGCAACATTCAATAAACATTTCATAGGTATTAAGTACCAAGTGTTGAGAAAGTATTATTATTTCTATCAATATTCACTTAACTAATCTAAAAATGTTTAATTTCTATTCATCAATTATCAGATCTTACACATAAATACATACAACTATCATTTTGTTTTATTGATACAGTGGTATACATTTGCTATCTCACATTTATTGTATGTTAAGGCAAGTAACATATGTTTGTTCTACAGAGTTTGTGAGGGATTGGTCCCTAGACCCATCTCAGATACCAAAATCTGTGAAGGCTCAAATTGGTGGAGTACTGCATATATATTATGCATAACTTCCTCTATACTTTAAATCTTCTATTGCTTACAATGCTTAATACATTATAAATGTCAGGTACACAGTTATTATATTGTATTGTTTAGAAAATTATGATAAGAAAAAAATCTGTATATGATCATTACAAACACCCCCCCCTTTTTTTTTTGTTTGTTTCTGAATATGTTCAACATGTGGATGGTTGAGTCTATGGATATAGAGGCCACAGATATGGACAGCTGACCACAATTGCTCTTGTTTCATTAATTGTCATGTGGATGTCACTGGGTACCTGAATATTTTAGTTTATAAATACATTTATTATGCATCTAAAAATCAAGGAAATAAAATTTTTATAAGCTATCCTCCATAGCAAATTGACAATTTCCTTCCTTCTCTACGCCTGCAATTCCTGTAGCTACCACTAGAGCATTAGCTTTATAGAAGCTCAACAGACAGAATATCAAACTGATGTCTGGAGTCATTATGAAATTGTGTTGGAATCTCTCCATAACTGCACTAATGTAAAACAAACTGACTTTTTCATTAACATAACCATACTAATAACCATGCAATCTAAGCCAACAATTGTAAAATAAGTTACAAATTTTAATAAACTTTATACCTCTTAACAATGTTTTTACCATGAGTATATTTTTCCTCTCTCTTCACTAATTCCAAAACTTTCATTATTTATCTGACAATTTATCTCTCATTCTATTTAGAAATCCAAAATTATACTGAAGGTTTCCTTGGGCCTTTAATAATGTACATATCAACCTTTATTCTACCTAATCCTGTAAGTGACCATCATCATGAATATTTACAACCTTTTATAATCTAGGAAAATATTTGTCATGTCAACTTTATAGTAAATTTAACTTTTTACTTAATTCAAGAGTAATTTTCATTTTTTGATTGAGCAGGAAAATATTGTGCACTATTTTTTTAATATTATCATTCTCTTTTTGCACTCCTACAAAATATCTTGAGCTTAAATACAATATTTCCAAAATGTAGTTCAATAAAAGAAGCACATTCCTTCTTGTGCAATTCATAGGAATGCTTTTGTACATCAAAAAGGAAGACTTTATTCCTCTGATTCATCTCTATTGATGAAATATCATTTATTCTAAGTTGCAAACACATGAAGTAAGTCAACTGAAACTAGTCTCTAAGTTAAACTACTTCTGTTTCTAACTATAAATGTAAATATTCATGTCTAAGAAACAACTAGAGGCAAATATTATTTAAGACATCTTTTATTCCAAGAAAAGCTTGCCAGAATGGTTTTAAAAGATCCTCTTGTCATGTAGAGGAATAAGAAAAGGTGATTTATATATTCTTGGTTTATGATCATCATGGACCTAAAATTTGGCTCAGAATCCAAGCCAATGTATTTTTTAAGAATATAAAAAATACAGGTGCAGCTACAATTCAATTACATTTTTCCCCTTTTTGCAGGGTGTGTCTTTGTTCTCACAGCTGGGAGATGTGTACTTCAAATTTTCAACAAAGAAAGTCACCACATTAAAGATCTCTAGAAATTCCTATAACAAAAACTGTAGCAATAACCATGCAATTTTCAATTGCCTTTCATAAAAATGTAATGTGCTTTAATCTTCTGTTCATTCGTACTCAACACATTTGGCAAAGTACACTAGTAACAGAAATGAAAACAATCATTTGAATACAAAGCTTGGAAAAAAGACTCACATAAAGTATCTGTAACCAACATCTCCTAAGAATTTATTTTCAATTTTTTGAAGTATTAGAAAAAAATTTCAAGCATTCCATTTATGATCTAAGTTTGAAATACTCAATTTTAGTTTTGCCTAAAGGAGGAAAATAAAGCAAAAAACAATTTTGATCTAAATAAAAACACTGACTTTGAAACCAAACTGCCGGTTTTTAATCTATTCATTTCCCCAAATGTATAAATGTGCTTTCTACCTCTAGTGTTTTATCAGTTCAAGAGTCATAATTTATACAAAACACACAGATGGTCACAGAAATAGTAAAAGTTTCAGATGCTACAACTTCCTGGCATATGGAACACTATAGTGGATGATCATTTTGGCAGCATTCAAATGATTTTAAAATTATTTATACATTTTCATCCTGCCATCGTTTCATAGTCATAGGTTATTACAACTCTAAATTGTTTGATTCCCGATTAGAAGTGATTCTTACATTGACTTCACGCTACTCATGTGACTGAGGACTGATGCTTTTTAAATTAGAAGATAGCATCCTTCTAGACAGCAAAAGTAAATAAAGGTATTATAATGAATTAAACATTTTCACATAAACCATAAAATTTTGTCTCATTCAATATATGATACAGTAGGACATTCCAAGATTTTTTTTAAATCAGATTTACTACAGCAGTTTAAACTGTGAATGTTACAAAAAAACTAATACACACAGATGCACACACAAAACATCCTTCAAAATTAACATGAACCTTTTTAACATATGAGATTACAATCACTTTTATTTTTATATAATTTATGAGATACAGCATAAGAAGGTTCATCCATGATTGACCACCAATTCAATAATTCCCATGGTTAATTACCAATCTTCATATTACTACCAGCTACAGTTGACTCAGTTACTGCTGATACCTCCTTAAAATGTAATATTGGTGGCTGCCGTCTGGTTTTCTTCCTTTCTCATTGACTAATCCTTCTCAGTTTCTGCTGTTCTTTCTGCCTCTACTCCCTGAGAGCATGGTCTTAGATCTCTTTCTTTCTATGCATAACCACTCCCTAGATAATTTCAGTCTCCAAATGATGTACATACACTGATGAGTTGCAAATTCATCAGGATTGGCTGCATTATACTGAGGTAAGAAATTCTCAATGATTTAATGCAGCAACAATTTGTTGCTCATTCATTCCTCATGTTGATCACAGAAGATAGAGGTGGGGCAAAAGCTCTGCTGCACATAATTCAGGGGCTGAAGCTCTCAAAGTGTCCTCTATGTTGTAGCTGCTCCACCTAAAACATGTGGCTTCTCTGTTTGCAGAGCGGTGAAGAAGAGCATTCCTGGTTTCACTCAACTACTGAAAATTTCTTTATTTTTCACTTAGAGCCCATAAATCTGAAATAGTCAATTAGGTCTGCTCAAGATCTCAGGAGACAGGGAGGATGACATAGGAATGAGTACTCACATATCTACCACAACTTAATTTTTTCTCCTGCCTCAACCTCAACTCTGAATTTCTGATTTACATATCCAACTGCCCATTTGACTTGGATATGTATAAGTATTTCAAAATTCTCTTGTCAAAAACAACCCCTGGTATGTCCTGCCCCAAATCTTCTTCTATAATCTGCATGACAGTTAATAACGTCAAGGGAATGGGTTTATGGCTCAGCAGTAGAGCGCTCACTTCGCATATGCAAGGCACTGGATTTGATCTTCAGCACCACATAAAAATAAATAAATAAATAAAGTTATATAAAAAAAGATGTCAGCACCTTTTCACTACCCAGGCCAATCAATGAAGGCAATGCTTGACTTTTCTTTTTTTCCATAAGCCATATCTAATCCATTAGCAAATACTGTTGGCTGTTGCTTCTCAGTTTAGGTTGACTCTAATCACTCCTCAAAACCTCCATTCCTAGCAGACCAGTTAAAACCATCATTTCCCTCTTGCCCTGATTAACAAAACTCCCACCTGGCTTTCCTGCCACTGACATTGCCACCTTCTGTGTGTTCTGGAGATAGCAAAGGCTTTTTCTGAGAAACCTCTGATTCTTCCCATTTTACTTAGAAAAAAAGCTATTCACAATGCCTATAAAGTCCTATGCAATCAGCTACCTCTCCCCACATGACACTATCTCCTACAAATCTCTCTGTTGTTCCCTGCATTCAACCCACACTAACTTAGCACTTAAGTGACAGTGTTAGTTGCACCTCACCTTAAGGTATTTGAATGTTCTGCTTTGTCTGCAAGAACACCTTTTTTCCTGAAACTTGTAGAGTTTCCTTCCTCATTTTTTTTTTCCATTTTTTTTTATATGAGACATTCTCTGATCGGGCTATTGAAAATTTCAATCCCTACTGGACCTCTAATGAATCCCTCTATCTATTGACTCCTTTATTTTTCCAGGACTCGTTATACTGTATAACATTATACATTAACATATAACATTTAATTAGTATAGTCTGTATATACACTTTTAGAATGTAAACTCCACAAGGGCACTCACCAATTTTGGTCTAATCATACATCCGGGGCATTGAGAATTTTGTCATTAATTTATATTGAAAACAAATAGGTAATCAGGAAAGACATAAGGAAAATCAGGGATAATAATGGTTTCAATGTGTTTGAATTATTAAGGCAGAGAAATGGGAATTACAGATGATGATCATTAAATGATCTGGAATACTTGTTTAAGGATAGAATATTCTTATCTTAATTGTGCATAAACCCAAAAGGAATTTGTTATCACTAACAAGAGAAGCATTTGTTCCTACACCCTCTATTCCCCTGTGCTATGGGCTTCATTTCCCATAACCAACTTTTCCACATGTAGTTTTCACTTTGACATGTGACTTTTCAACACCTCTTAAATGCAGAGCTGAGTCATCCTCACCCCAGTCTCTAGAATTTCAAAAATCCCCTGAGGCTCATTTTAATTCAAATCAGTGCAGAAAAAAAAATGCTTGGTTGTCTTTTAAGGTCCCTAAAACTTTGCCACAACCTTCTCTTCTTTCCTCCTATTTAATTAGCACACTCATCAGTTAACTGGTTGTGCAGAAATAGTGCAGGCATTTAAAAGATTTATGTTATAGCTGTGTTCTTCAACAAATTTAGCAGTGACCTTTACTCACACACATATTCTCCTAGGGAACTTTGATTCTTGGTAAATGAATTCACAATGGACAGATATCAGCGCATGCAGAACAAAAGGGAAAGTGTAAAGGGTAATATTTTACAATCATAGAATCAATGAAAACTTGGTTGATGGAGGTGTGTTAGTGAACACCTACCACTACAGAACAAGCAATGAAGTCACACAGAAGCGCTGCTATCAAGAAGAAAACACACAACCTACTACATATCATGTAATTCTCTACTTAGATCAGAGCAGGAACTCAAAATTCAATCACCTACTCTCACAGTTTTCTTTTATGAGATAAATTCATCATTAACCCTCATGACGAATGAGATTTTATTTCTCAGAAACAATATCAAACTCTATGGAACAGAAAAGCAATTTTAAAAAGAGACAGAGGTATAAAAAATCTTAAAGTGACTTAGGAGACCTCCTGGAAACATACTACATAACTAAAAATTTTATGAGAAACACTTTTAATGGTAATATGTGGAAATGTTATAAGCCCTGAGTTACAATAATAATTTAGTCTACATAAAAGTGTTAACTCCAAGACATTAAAATTGAAATTATAGTTTCACTTTTACTGATCTTTAAACTAAACACCGTGCATTTTCTTCACTTATTTTCATGTCTACAGAGAGAGAATTGAAATATATTTATTTTAAGGAAGAATTGAAAAATGAGAGCTAATGCTAGTCTTCATCTAAGAACCTGCTTTGTGGAGCAGGGTGAAGATGTGTACAGTCAAACCTGAAGATGGTCCTGCTATTGGTTAAGTACTTACAGTTATTCTTTCATCTTTGTCATCCAGTGGAGAGCCATCCTTCTTCCAGGAGATGGTGGGCTCCGGATGGCCTCGTGGAGGCTGGCATTCCATGACAGCAGGCTCCCCTACTGCCACCATAACATCGGAGGGGTTTTGTCTGAAGTCATCCCGTAGTACTGTAGGAACAAAAATAAATCATTGCACTCAATAGTGACACATGCAATCCTTATCTCTGCACTTCAGCAAAAGAGACATTTACTATAATAAATTACTACTATTAGCTATCACAATGCAGCTTGAAGAATATCTACTTACAGACAACTTCAATGTAAAAAAGATATTTGGCCTTAGCATGCACAGGAGGGGTAATCTGACATTCTTCAAAGGCCAGTGGGTGAATGTAGTCTGGGGCCTAGTGCCTTCACAGTTAGCATTTGAGTTCATTTTCACTTCCATTTTTTTGCTGCCTACTGCCTATATTTTTTCTTTCCAGATGCTAATGATTATAGTTCCTTTTACTTATCAAGATGATGCTCTCTACAGTTAAATAAATTAAGTATACATACAAACAAAATATTAAAAGGAAAATAAAGATAATTCAAAGCATTATTAATTGAAAGATGTTACAGATACCTCAAATTAATGTTCAAGATTATATTAGCATTATAACTTAAATGTATATATTAATAAAAAATGAAAGATATTATTAACTTATATAGTATCAACCCTATAGTTTAGAGGCGTGAACAATTCATTACTGTAATCTCAACTGGACACTAATACAGTATTAAGCTCCTATAAGATAAGCAGTGTTATTCACTTTGTGACTGTAGGAATAAAATGTGAAAAATTAAAACAATATGTATTCATGAATACTTCATATGGTAAAATTGTCCTCAGTATCTTGATAACATCGAACCATCTCAAATTAGTTGGCATCAGTAAGTCCTAAATCACAACTCTGTTGTTTGCTTGAACACATTCTTGATGATCTCTGTTTCCCGATTTACAAAACTGATATGGAATATATACTTCATTGAGGTCTAATGAATAGTTAACTTCCCCATCTTCAAATCCTTGATCCTGGGTGTAACAGAATGTGACCCATTGTAGAAGCTCAATTTAAGACAGTGCTTAAAATGTTTATAGGTATATTAAGATATACATTATGATAAATATTATTTATCTTTTAAAATAAATTGCATTGTAGATTTGATACTACAATTGTACATTGGAATGGATGTATTTCCATACTAATGGCATTTAAAAATGTTTTCAAAGATGAAGCACTACAACGTGAAAAACTTATACTCAAACCAGTATTTCAAACATTACTCTTAAATTTTAGTTTCAAAGCCTCAGATTAATAGGTTTTCCAAAGGCTCTATTTTCCTATTTCATTTCTTGAATTTTGTTCCTCTATACCAACTGAACACATGCATATATCTTAGTAAGCCATAGCACATACTCAAAGCAGTTCTTTAATTAAAATATTGAGACAATTTGGGCAGACTATGATTATGCTAATGCCTGGAAAATACTTGCTTCACTATCTTTGGAAAAATAGTAAAAGAAAAAAAGACATGGAAATATGACTGTACCAAGCTGTTGTGATTCTAACATCATACACTATTAATAAATTATACACTATCAATAAAATATAGAAAAAAAAGTAAGATTTGTTGAAATAAAAACTCTAGCTACCTTTAAAACATAATTTTTAAAAAAAAGACTATTAAGAATTTCATTATTTATAAGCTTAGACTATTATTACATGTTAATAATGTACTACAAAAATGTAAATTTTATAAAAAAAGCAAATGAGTTAACGTTAACAAGCAACATGTATGTTTTGCTGGATAAAATTATTAATCTATGATAACACATCTGAAAAGCTTTAACACCCCAGAAATACCCAAACTAAAATATTTTTCAAGTAAAAGTAAATAATTTGCACAATTTTTCAATTTGTTAGGCTTTAATCCAACTTGGTAATACTATATCTTATTTACAAATTGAGATCACATCACAAATAAACTAATGAATAATAAAATGTCTTGCAAAATATCAAAGGGCTATGTCAGATAAATCAAGCTATTTTTTCATTTATTATGTTATTGGGACTTTACAGTATATAATGAAAAGCTAACAAAATGTAATCCATTAAAGATTGTTGCTTAGATAATGCTCATGTAATTATTTTTGCAGCTGTAAAACATAAAACTCTAGCACTGCCTATGGCTACAGGCAATCCTGCATAAAACTATGAATTTAAGATTTTTCTCCTCTCTTTCATAAAAGCAATATTTCTTTCTTATTATACTTGCCCTGAACATTTTCTTTTGAGAAAAAATGGTATGTGTCACATTATAAAATGATATGAAGCCTTAGTTAAATTGTTGAATTTTCTTAACACATGTGTATATTTAATTCATTAAAATAAAAATAAAATCTATGCAATTGGCAACAGTATGGAAGAAAAAATTTTAACATCCATATGTAGACCCAAATTCAGATCTTTTTAAACATCTCTCATTTCCTTCTCTAACATTTATCATAATCAGTCTATATTTTGTAATGTTTCTCAATTTTAACAGTATAAAAAATTAAATTTTAATTTTTAATTTGGGACTATATTTTTTTAAAAAGGTCTCACTATTAATTTGAAAAAGAGTAAACAACATACATAGTATATTCAAGTACATGTCACCTAAGAAGGTGTTAAGACATAGTCATTCTAATATTGTAACCAGATTATATTTCTTCCATATTTATGAAGTTTTATGGGTAAAAGCTAGTGCATATAACACAGCTCAAATGATTTCCATTTTTTCCTTTGTTAAACAGAAAAAACAAAATCTAATCATTTGTCTTTCTGAGAAGATTTATACCGATTTTAATACAATTTGAAAATAGTAAAAGCTTTTTATCAGAAAAGAAAAATATTGGTGGTGTGCTAGAAACCTATCTGTAATGCTGAGAAGATAAGAGGAAGAGTAGAAAATAATATGTAAACATAAACTGTTCCAAAAACAATGGAGGCATTAATTTATTAAAACATTCTGTAGAAACATTATAAAAAGTTAGAACTGAAAGAAATGAAACATTATAGAACAATATAGTAGCTGACAATATCAAATTCATCCCCAAACTAGATATAATGGAGTGTCAGGAAATTGCCACTTGCTAGCCTATGTGATTTGTCTGAAAAAAGACAAGAGGAAAACACAGGTATTCTTATTTCCTGAGCAGTACCCTTGGCTTTCTAACCATGTCCTCATTGTCCTGTACAAAACATTGCTCTGACCAAATACACTGTGTTTCTAATGGATTTGATCCAATGTGGCTCACAGCACCACCACAGAAGGCTTGTCCTATGATGTCTCTACATCGCTGCACCAGGGTCTCATAACTCTATCCAGTCTTGATGGGCTCAAGTGCTCCTCAAGTTAATCTTGTCCCCTAATCATGTGTTCAACATCTGCAAACTATAATGCATTCAACTTCATGAAACATAGAATCTCATTGCACTTAGGAGCCTCAGGAGTATATGGTACAAATTTTCTGTTTTAGAAATTAATAAACTAAGACTTTCATGGGTAGAGGAACATGTCACAAAGGTAATAAAAATGATGAAGATGATTTAGCAAAATGATAATGTTAATGATGGTGGATGTTTAACAAATGTTTACTGTATAAGAAACCATACTAAGTATCAAATTACTTAATCCCCAGAACAAGCTTATGATAGAATGAGTTTATTAGTTTCATTACACAATGAGAAATATTTAAAAACTTAGTGGCCAAGTTAGAATTCAGGTCTCTAGTATGACCAGATCTCTAGTTAGAATTCAGATTTCTAGTTGTCTACCTATCTGGTCTTAACACAGAGTTCACAATTCTAAGTACACAAGTATATGATATAATTAGTATTTCAATCTCTTTCCAATGAAACAGAAATTAAGTGAGAAATTTCCCTCTTAATAATCATATGTTTATCTTATTCTGCATTCTTGAATTTTCTCAGATTTCCCATGTTTGGAAGAAGATACTTGACATTCACAGCATATTGGGAATCAGAATTCATTATTCAGAATACACATGATGTGTTACTTATTATCAATGACTCATATTTTACCACAAAATGAACAGACTGTACAATAATAATCATTTTAATTAAATATGGGCATTTAATTATCAGTAGGTATCTTGGGGAAAACAAAGGGAGATAATAACACAGTCTTGGATTTTTTTTCTGCTTTACAAACTACCTCATGAATGCAACCCTGCAGCAAATAGTAAACTTGTTGACTAGGAAGAGAAAAAAATCAATGAAACCCTTAAAAAGCACAGAGTTTATTGGAAAAGAAAATAAATGAAGTGTATTCCTAAAGACAACTCTATAGATATTTAGTATGCCTCTACTACAATGTGTCATATAATTATTTTTAAAATTATTAAGCATATACCTAGTCCTTAATTTTAGTAGAGAATATGTTAGTCATTTTTATAGTCCTTTTAGTTCTCTGTCTGAATTCCAATTTACATGTTGATAAGAAGAAATGCCAATTAATTTCAAAATAACTATAATTCTCTCTCATTTAAAATATACATTGGGCACATTTTTTGTACCTGACAGTTATGCTACAATTCTTGCATTTCCCTTGCAGTGAAATACATGTTAAATGCTGATATTTGTAAAAAACAAAAAAAAAAAACAAAAAAGAAACAATCTTAATATCCACCTTGTATGGAAGGGCAATGCAACAGGATTTTGTTGCAGATTATTCTGAATTCACATATATGTTTGGGAGCTGGATAAGAAAGTACAAGCATTTTTACAAGCATTATTTGCATTCTTGCATTGTAGTTGTTGCCATTTATGCTAATATTCCTATGTACATATATGAACCATGTGCTTAAAACTTCTTCAAATTTCTTGAATAATTCTAATCTTTTAAAAATATTTCAACAAGAATACAAATGTACAGAAAGAGAACCCATTAGAAATGAAAACTAAATAATCACATTTAAAATGATATTCTGAGAAGTGTTATTCATTTACCTTACACCATCATCTTCTAAGGCTAAGAAATTTGTTTTTTAAAATAATGCATGCATCTACTGAAGGGCACCTAGGTTGGCTCCATAGCTTGGCTATTATGAATTGTGCTGCTGTAAACATTAATGTGGCTGCAGGATGATAGTAGGCTGATTTTAAATCCTTTGGATATATACCATGGAGTAGGATAACTAGGTCAAATCATATTTCCATTCCTAGATTTTTCAGGAACCTACCTACTGTTTTCCAGAATGACTGAACCAATTTGCAGACCCACCAACAATGTATGAGTATACCCTAGGTGCCTTTTAACCGATGAATGGATAAAGAAAATATGGTGTATAATACACAATGGAATCTCACTTGGCCATAAAGAAGAATGACTTTACAAAATTTTTTGGTAAATGGATGGAACTGGAGAATATCGTTCTAAGTAAAATAAGTAAGTCCTAAAAAGTCAGAGGTTGCATGTTTTCTCTGATATGTGGAAACTCATGAGGTGTTGGGGGTGGGTTGGTAAAAAAAAAAAAAGAAAACATAGAAGAAAGATCAGTGGATCACTCCATTGTCTACCAATGAGGAATGAAGAGAAGGGAAAAGGAATGGGATAGGGAAAGACAGTAGTGTGAATCTGACCTAACGTTCCTATGTACATGTATAAGTATACCACAGTGACTCTCATGATCATGCACATCTACAAGATAATAGTTTAAAAAAAAAACTATAAGAGCAAAAATATCAGTAGAGTAGGGGGGCAAGGGAACAGGAGGTGGGAAGAAGGAATGGGAAGAAGAAGTAAGGGGGACTGAATTAGAACAAATTATAGCCCATACTTTTATAATTATGTCAAAATAAATTATATTGTCATATATAACTAAAAAGAACCAATAATTTTTTAAAATGATACATGTAGACATCATTAAGAAGTTATGATTTAATAATGATTATTTCCTAAAGAAACACATATACTTTTTAAAATTTGAGATTGAATATTCTTTGAATATTCTTCAATAATTATGTCATCTTCTACTAGTGTTTTTTTATAGAATGCCACTTTATTTTAAAACCTTAAATTATACTTTGGTTAAGACTGTGAAAGAAAATATGCTGGGAGAATGGGAGAAGCAATTAACTACCAGAAGTTTTGAAGGTTTCACAAACCTCTTATGCTTTATCCTAGGAAAGCAGTACTTTTTTTAACTCAAAAATTACACATTCTGAATGTCATATAAGAGGGATAGATGTCAAACATCACTCAACCTTAGAGAACAGTGAATACAAACTATTGTAAATGGAAAGAGATGCTATTACGAGAATAAAGGAAGCCAGTGTAATTTGTTTCTTTATATGAGGTATAACAGCAGAGCAGCTCACTTAAACATGGCTGTATGAGCTGTTTTTCTGCTGGGCTATGACAGTGAGGGTATGTCACAGCCAGTCTTGTTCTTTGTTTCTTTGCAATAGTGGAAATGGAATCTAAGGCCTGGCGCACACTAAGCAAGCACTCTAATACTGAGCTACATTCCAGACCCACCCCTAGTCCTTTTGTTTAGACTTACTTCCAGATTTGGTCTAATTTAAAGCCACATTTCCATTGTGCAGAAACATGGGTGCCATTGTGACACTTCCTTCATTGCATACAGTAGAGCATAGTCCCTAGTGTTTATTACAGTGTCACTAAGTCATGAAGACAAACAAAAGTTTGGCATCCTGTATGTAAGTTAAAGACTGTCACATATTCCAGAGAAAAGTAGACATTAGTAAGAAACAACATTCAAACAGTTAATATTCAGCAGACTTGAACACCTTGAGATCATAAAAAAAATGTAACACCAAATTAAGTCCAATAGGTAGAATTATACGCCTGACTTTAAAGATGCCAGTAACTTAGTAGATGTTTGCATTTTACACTTTTGGATGTAAATTGTAAGTAAAATGGATTTATTAATGAAAAAATGCAAAATTTATAGAAAACAATTAGGTTCCTATACTGTTGTAATCATGAATGTGTTAGAAAACAGAAGTCAAGAATTTCAGAATCACAACAAATTCTTCCACTATTCTGTGACTTTAGTTAGGATATTCATAATGACTCAGTTATTTCCATACAAAACAGAGAGTTTTTACACTCTATCTTGATAGGGTTATTATGAAAACTAATTATTTAATGTTTGTACAGGACTTGCCATTTTTATGGTACATTACATCTGCAAAGAAGTATTGCCATTAGTCACTATGTAAGGAATTGCCAAATTTTTCAGCTGCCAGTACAAATGGAAAGGAGGACAAAGAATGCTATTGATGAGGGTTTCTAAGTGCCAGAGCAAAAGTCACATTCAGGAGTAGCCCAGCAGGGTTAAAAAAACACAGACAAAATGAGATATCTGAGCTATGGGACCCTGATTAGGAGCAGGACAGGCATGCATTCTTTCTTTTACATTTAGCAACCTGCCCTGAGAGAGTCCTGAATCAAAAGACTATACTTCTGTATTTATTGCCCAGCTCTTTGTATCTGAAGGTCAGGTCCATGAGAACAGGGTTGTCTTTATCACCTCTGTATCTCCAGTACCCTGAACAATGTCCAAGACACAGCATACATCAGAGAAAGCTTAAAATACAGTTTCTACATGTTGGGTACTGGGTATGAATCGTGGCTTAATTTGGCACAAGTCCTATGCTCGTGGTCCTTGAGGTCTGTACTGTGGGGGTAAACAGACAATATTCAAGTTAACCCAAGCACAAAGACAGGATTACGATACATGCCATGAAGGAAAAGGATAAGAATTATAAGAAACATAATTTCGATAGGAAGTAAGGCACCCTGAGGAAGGAACAACTAAGCTGAAGCCTGAGAAACGGGGAAAACATCCCA
Source organism: Urocitellus parryii (assembly GCF_045843805.1). Taxonomy (NCBI): domain Eukaryota; kingdom Metazoa; phylum Chordata; class Mammalia; order Rodentia; family Sciuridae; genus Urocitellus; species Urocitellus parryii. Next base: position 4,279,689 of record NW_027554016.1, on the reverse strand, counting down.
AGGAAGCACACTGCAGGCAAAGCAAATAATCTGGTTTGAGGAGATACACTCAAGGGAATTTTAAAGATGTCGACCCTATGTAGTGAGTCAGGTGGAGAGCAATGTGTGTAACATGAGTTTGACAGAGAAGGTAGAGCCCACACTGAAGTCTTAAGCAAAGTGATTTTAAGATGGAATTATATTTAAATGCTTGTCCTGGCTGTCCTGTGAATGAAATGAAGAGGGAAGCAAGAATGGAAGGAGATGCCATTTCACTTCCACAATGGAGGAGAAGGGAGTATCCAAATCTAACGGTTCTTCAGAAAAGGCTGGAAAGTCACCAGTAAGAAACAACAACAAGGTAAACTGTGAAACAGCTCATACCAAGTGTCAGTGCTGTTCCAAGGGATGTATGAGTACTAACTCCTTTAATGTTCATAGTGAACTAATCAGTGAGGACCATTATTGTTTTCATTTCACACCTAGGTGGAGTGACTTAGGACAGGTTGAATATTTTTCTCCAATTCCTTTACAGGTGTATAATATGCAGTCAGCCAATGATAAATTTGGAATATGGGCCTGAATTCTGTTGGCTACAACAACATGAACTTTTAGCACTAAACTCTATTGGTCTTCTAGAACTCAGACTTTGGTGGCTGACATGAGAAATCCACTTCTGGCCATTTCAAAATACATCCAGCTGAGGAATTTCTGTCACTTTAAACTGAAGTGCAGAGGAGTGTCATTCCTAGCATTTCAAATAATTCCTTAAAATAATTGTGCACTATGATAGCTCATAAAATCACAAATTTATACCATCTCTGTACAACCTCCCACACTTTGACTCCCACCTCCAGCTGCAAATGAGGACTCACAGTCAGGAGAGAAGGACAGGACTCAAGGTTGTCTGAACTACTGGACATGCATGAGATTAGATCCTCACAACAAATGCTTTCACACTTTATTTTGATAAACACATATATTTTTTAAAAGTGTCTGAAAATATTAGAATGTTTTCTAATTTAAAATATTTGCTGGGGAACAAAGGTGGCTGGGGGTGGGGGAATATACACAAGTGCTCCTTCATCCTCTGAAGCCCAGGAGGAGGGTTAAAGGCCGTTTTCAGATTTTATTGGGGGATAGGAGGGAAAGAACAATCTCAAGGGAGAAACATTCTCACAGTTTAAAATGATCTCATTAAAACCTCACTAGCAATTGTGGAGGACCAGAGAAAATAGCTATTAGATTAAAAAAAAAAAAACTGTTCTCACCAATGTATCTTTGTGCATCTTTGTGCAGCATAATTAATGCTGCCAGTTATAACATTTTCCTCCCCAAGCCCAAAGGAATATTTCGGTGAGAGCAGGAAAAAACAAAACAAAACACCAAGTCTAAATAGCACACACAGGGACATATCATCTAGACAAAAATGTCTTTAATTGGTGACAATCTGCCCTATATCACTATTACTATTCCTGAACATAATAACTTTCAGATCTGTTCATTCCTTGTATCTTGCCCTATCACAGGCTGTCTAGGGCTTCAGCATAATAATGCGGAGTACCTAACAGGGCTTTCAATCTCCAAGGAACATAACAAACATACAATTGTGAAGCTGTGTGAGCTGCCTTTTCCTTAACAAACTACAGAGCTCTTGGGAGAGTCCCAGCAGCCTCCAGCTTCTTTGGCAGACAAGGCTGAAGACCCCCTTCTGCTGAGCACTGGAATCACACTAACAAGCCCTGACTGAAGGTACTAGGGATTAAATTAGTAGAAAAGCAAATCATTTTATAAATCGTATCAGTGATGCTATCTATATAAATAACTGTATTTTTATGAAATATACAACCTATTTATCCTCAGGAATAGTAGAAGCAAAAGAACTAATATGGAACACAAACTAACTCAAGGAGAAAAAAAAAGGCTCTATCAAAGTAAAAATCTTGAAGCACAAATCATTCTTAAATGTTATTTGCACGTGTTTATTTTTATATCAGATCTTGGAAGTGGAACGGTTCCAATGGAGGGAAATCCAATGCTATAAAAAGCAGGTCTTCCACAGTTCTCACCTGAACTTCAAAGTCTCAGGTGAGTTTATTTATGGCCAAACAATTGCAACTAACAATGGCAGGTTAAAGGTGCACAACAGAAAGACCATAGCCAGCTCTGAGAACAGGAGAAGCTCTAGCTCTCTCCCTGGAGCTCCTGGCTCACACAGAAGAGAGGCTCCTGCAGGAAGTGTGATGGAAGTTCGTATGTTTTCAAAGACGCTGAAGAATACCCTCACCCATGATGGCCTGGTAGAGGGACTTCTTTAATTTGCCAAGGAATTAGCACAAACACCTGGCCTACTGTGATATGCTTGTATCCAAATGTAAAGAGCTCATGCATGTCAAGTTGGTGGGTTCTGATCCACAAATCAAACTAGACATAAAGTTGATGATGAGCTACCAGAGGGATGAGTAGGGCTCTGTAAAATGGACACAGGGAAAACACTACCAAGTGGTTTGCTGCAGTTATCACAGCTATGGAGTAGTTGAAAAGATAAGGAATCTCAAACCTAAGATGTCCTCAAAGACTACTTCAAATGCAAGAAATGAACAAACAAAAAAACCAGGGTTATCAACAAAAGGAGTTAGAGAAAGAGAAAAATTAAAAAAAAATTTAAAAATCACTGGTCAAAGTTGGCTCCTACAAAAGTTCTAGATTATTCCATATCATAGACATTGAGTTAAAAAATAAATCTTCTGTGACTCTTCATAATTCTGTACATCAATGAACTATAAAGACCATTGTGATTAAATGTCTACTCTACCCGTTTAAAGATATACTTGGTCCTTCACATCTCCAGATTTAGCATCCATACACTCAACCAGCTATAGATCAAAAATATGGAGAAAAAACCTGCATTTGTACCAAACATGTACACTCTCTGTTGTTATTCACTAAATAAAAGAGTATAAAACTATTACATAGCATTACATTATACTATGCATTATAAGTAATCTATAGGAGGATATGTGTAGGTTTTATGCAAATGCTATACTCTTTTATCTAAGGGATAGGAGAATCTGAATACTAAGGGAAATGGATGCCAAGGAATAGCATTATATATGCACAGCCTCTTAAAGTTGTAAATTTCAGTGTTCATTTTCCTCTGTGAATTTACATTTCCACTCAACTCCTACCCAATTTTATCCTCATACAAAATGATTTTATATACTTGAGAGATCTGTTACTTTTGCTCATGGATCACCCAGTCCATGCTGTCTGAGATACTGAGGAACAGGGCACATGCTCCTATATTTGCTGCCCTTAGGCTTTTTACACCTCTAAAGGTGCAAAACAGAAAGATCTGAATCTCTGAATGGCCTTTCATTTGTAAAAATGAATGAAGTAAAAGAATGAAAGTCAAGATGGGAAAAGAGAATCATGAAGCAAGGACATTTTAGGCAAACCAGTTTTAGGAATGACATATTGAGGATGGTGAGAATTGGAATGATGTAAAATCATCATGCCTGTACATCTTTGAAACCTATGGGTACCTACCTGGTAACCACCACCCCCTAACCAAGGCCCCCACTCCCACTAATCAAGTCATGGGCTTCCAAGGAGATGGCCAGTCATCCCTGTTTTAATTGCAGCCACAACCTAAATGTCAGTGTATATGGCAACTCACAAATAAACAGCAATTAACTTTGAACAAAATTTTGGTTAAATTTCATAATTGGAGCTGATTCTTCTATGTGTTATATTTTAATCATAAAATTTACAGAAAACCAATACAAACCAAACATAATTAGTTATTATAATTATTGAGTTTGGTAAATTATCTAAGGTCTACAGATCAAAGAATAGTTTTAATATGATAAATAGTCAAAATGGGAATCAAACAAGAACTAGGTCAGATGTATTGGGAGGTGGAAGGTGGGGGTGTGCTTTCTCTGGAGAGTTTAAGGTCTCTGCTTCTAATGAAGAACAAATGGTTCCTAAGTCCAGCTTAGCTGACCAGTTTTTTTTTAAATATATCCTACAAGCAATTTAAGGAACTATAAAACTATTAGCAACTTCAGGGGAGGAAAAAAATACAAAGAAACCTCTGAGTTTCTTTGCAAAGCTGGCAAGCTTTGGATTACTTTTCTCCTTTAACAGATCCCAGTTGGAATAGCAACATTTCTTGTAAATTAAACAAATGTATAATGTTTTATTTCTCCTAAAGTAGTAGCTGTAACTTCTGTTTTCTTGACTGCTATTTTATTTATTTATTTTTTATTTTCTACTTACTGAAAGGTGTTTCTGTTTCTACCAAACAAAGTTTATAATGGGTCAATAAAATCTGATCATCACAAAACTTTGTCTATATTTTAAATATGTTGATAAACCTGTTTCTTAAATAATTGATAGGCTCTTTTGGCATATGTATATATAATGTAAATTTCCTTTATATATTAGCAACTCTTTCAGTTAGAACTGCAATGAAAACTAAACAAAAAATAATTTTATTAGCCATCTATTCTTTTTACTATAATACTATATTGATTATTAGATTATGATATTAATTATTAGAGGGAAAGGTAGAATAACTGGAAATTGATAGTGTTTAACTTTCTTAGCTGCAATTACTGATACTTAATTTTGACAAAAGAAAGCACAATTGGTGACATTATATTTTAAAACATGAATTAAAATTTGATTCTTAAAATCACTGTACCTTCCTATAAATGAAATGTGTTTTTTTTCATATGTGAAATTCAGTATTTTTTTAATAGCATCATACACTTTATTTGACATTTATTTATTTGAGGTTACAATAAAGGATCATGAAACAAGTATCAAATAATGCAATCATTTTCAGTGAAAGGTAAAGTAAAACATAATACAAAGAAAATGTGATACCTTTAGTATGCAATTACACAATGTGATAAAACTTTTTTAAAAAAATACTGTCATATTAACACCTTAGTGGTAAACAATAACTTCATTATGATTGATTTATAAACTATTATTCACATAAACAAATCCATATAAATCAAATATAGTTTTGACAGACATTCTTAAAAGTATACTCATTTTTTTTCAAGCAGTCAAATTTCACAATGCACTGTTCTAGTTAACAATAAGTAGTGTATTTCTATAGCAAATTAATGAAGGCACAGCTAGTGCAAGCAGATTTAAACCCTTAGACTTCCGGGCTGGAAAAAGGAAAAAATAACAATAAAACTCTTGCATTGTTACTTCAGGAACTTTTTTTTCCAAGCAAATATTTTTCTAATAATTCTGACAGTTTTCACAGCTACAATCTAAGAGGAACATGACAAAAGGATTTCACAAAAATCAACATTCTGTAGCACCAAACTAACATGCTTTAAATAACTAACAACAGTTTACATATTTTGAAGAATATTACACTATAACAGGCTCAATAGAATAAACTGATACTTAAGACACTTTATAGAACAATTTTTAAATGGGCTAAGAACATAGGAAAACACAAGACATTTATAAGAGTAATAGTGTTCAGGTTACAGGGCAGGTTTTTATTTATTTCAAGGCTACATAAACCTGCTTCACTTCTGCTTGCTTGAATTTTTAAGATTCTTGAAAATTTTTTTCAGCCAGCTTTTTTATTTTCGGTATTTCCTATTTCCGGTATTTCCTATTTCCGTAATCTCTGCCATCTTGATAGTAGGTATCATTGACTTCTCCTGTATAATAATAGATTGACTTCAGAATGACATTATCATGTAAAATTTGACCAATTTCAAAGTCCTCATCAAGGATAGCATCTTCTCGTGGTTCCTGCTTTCCAGTCTTAGGAATCTCAGGAGGACTAAAGAAATTGAAGAATGATGCATTAGGAACCTCTCTTGGCTGAATTTCAATTTCTCCAGTAGCAGTTGTACGACTATGGGTGGTTGTCACAGTAACATCCTTTCCTCTTCTCCAATCTATCTTGCAGCCTTTGCAATCTTCAATTTCCCATCCCCAAGAGAAGAAGGGATCATTGTGATCTGGTTTTGACTTTATTATGTATGTCTTCATAAGCAACTCATTTCTGAAGTATGGATTGGGTAGGAAATGGAATTCAAAGGTGTTAACTTATAGGCTGGCCAGGTTTTGAGAACTTCACTCTAACATCAGACAAGAATTTCAGAATGGGCTCATCATACTTCTGAATCATAGGCCCAAGCTTGTCAACATTCTTTAAAACGGTCAGCCAGTAGTCAGGAATGCCTTTAGGATCTTCTCTTTTAGGTTTCCCCTTCCGAGCTCTTTTAATACTCACTCTTTCTTTAGGCCTTGTCTCAGGAACTCTTTTATGAGCCTCTCTTACTGCAGACCTTGCCTTTGGCTCTGTTACTTTAGGTTTTTCTTCCTGTTCTGCCTTTGCCTGGATGGCTTCTTTAGGATCTTCTTTTTCTTCAGGAGTTGCTTCCATACAATCTGTAGAATCTGCTTCTTCACCCTTTATTTCAGGAATTTCTTTAGGAACTTCCTTTTCTTCAGGCTTTACATCAACAATTTCTTTAGGAAGTTCCTTTTCTTCAGCTTTTACCTCAGGACTTTCTTTAGGAACTTCCTTTTCTTCATCCTTTACCTCAGGAATTTCTTTAGGAACTTCATTTTCTTTAACCTTCACCTCAGAGTTTTCTTTAGGCATTTCTTCTTCTTCCTCACCCTCTAAGGGAGGCATTTCACTAGGAGTGTCATCCTGCACCTCCTCATCACTGCTGAACTCCTCATCCTCTGAATTCCACTCACATTCTTCTTCTGTAGGCTCATATTGGATGCTTGGCTGGCGACAGTGAGGGCCCGGGCACTGGCGACCGCTGTGGCAGCTCAGGGCGGGGCGGGACTGCAAGCCGCAAACCGCGGTGCTGTAGTAGCAGCTTCTAAGGCGGCAGCGGCAATGGAGACTTGGGCGAGAGCCACGGGAGTAGGGCCTCTCCCTGTTGCAGCAGAAGCAGACCGAGGTGTGCCGCAGTCCAATGGCGCAGTGTCCAGTATTTTAAGGTAAATGTGACATTAAGTTAACTTGATGTTTCCAGTCTTAATAATATGTATTTGGATTGAAAGAGTCTAGCTTTATTAAAAAACCTGTGATTGAAATTCGCATTTATTTTTTAAATAAGATTTACATTGTCTCTAATGATACAAAATTACATTTTGCTGCTAAAGAAATTATGAAAACAGTTTTTTTCTAGTTTAAACAGGTTTTCAAGTTTTTTCACAGATATTGAGAGGTAAGTAAATAAAAAGCCCACATTAAATTCATGATTGTTTTTAGCTGACAATAACCTATAATTATGCAGATGAGGGTATGGACTTACAGATATCCTGGAGCAATCCCATGGTCTTAATGAGCAAATCACTGTGTTATATGAAAAATTATTTATGAGTTAAAGAAAAAAACTGCAGCATGGCAAAACATAGAATGCCTTTTTGACCTAAATACCAAAAGCCAGGAAATAATAAAATTGAAAACACATTGTTATTCCTACTTTGAATTATATTTCTATTTGTTATTTTTGTTTGTTTATTAGTGTCAAATTCACTGTAATAAGGAAAAGCTTATGTGAATATATAACAATCTGGATGCATATCATTTAATGTAATAATAACCCTAAACAAATGATATAGCAGCATTTTTTAATCATAATTTCTTATATTGGTTTTCTTTCGTGTTCTCAAGATCAGAAGTAGACAAATAATTTTACTTGAGTCATGAAGTTCTCTTTAACTTGCAAAAAATAATAGAAGATAATGACCAACATTTCATATAAGAAAAAAAATCAGTTGTGTTTAATTTTTCTGATTGAAAGCATACCTTTTAGGGATCACTAATTGTATTATCTTTACTACCAAACTACTTATACTGTTTAGTCATGAAAATCTTGAAAATGATGTCATTTCTCTTTCCTAAGAAGCAAAAGAATCAAAGGAAAAGAATTTCAGAGCATCATCACTAGTAAATGAAAAACCACAATCACTAAGCCTATGACATTCCAGGATTTGAGGGGATCATAGGCACATGGAGAAAAGTAATTAACAAAGAAGAAAATGAAATGGGTACCCTACCAGGTGACAAGTGACATTAGAGACATGTACATTCTTCTCTCAAACACTATAAATAATTGACAACTACTGCAATTATAACTAATTGATCTAAGAAATACTTGAAATATTGCCCCATTTCTCACAAGAATGAGAGCAGGGTATGGGGCCATACTTGCAATTAAAAATATTATTTGGCTCATATGGTTGCATAAATTCAGAATTAGGATCAAAGTAGCAACTAAACAAATGTAAAGACATGAGAAAAGCCAGATTAATAAGTTAGTCTCTAGTACAATTTTTTTGGTACACTGATGGCTAGGAAATGAACTTCTGAAGATTATTCATGCTAATTGATGAGGCCTTCTGCACTTAGAAGATGTTTTAATATTTTAATCCATAATATTTTAACCCAATTTGAGTAATTTAACATATGTGACACTCTACTAACTTTAGCATTGAAAAGAAATTCACGAGCTAAGGCTGTGGCTCAGTGGTAGAGCACTTGCCTGGCATGTGTGAAGCAATGCATTTGATCATCAGCACTACGTAAAAAATAAAGTTTGTTTTTTTTTTTTAAAGAAATCCATACCTTAATCTTCCAGATTATAATCAAAATTGACAGACTGTTGAGGCAGTTGCAACTTCTAGTTAACCACATCTCACATACCTGCATTATAAGGTTTGGTAATGCATGTCTATAAACTAGACTTTACAAAAAAGAAAAAAATAAAACAACCATCATTTTCTCTACCTCCATACCCCATGCCAATTATCTTTTTTATTTATACATCTTTGATTTTAATTCAGTAAACAGACATTTGAATTCTTACTTAGAGGGCATGTGAAAAACCAAGGCCTACATCTATTTTGAGACATTATTCTACAATAACTGCTTGGCCAACACCACCCCCACAGCTCACTGCCCATAACTCCACCTTTCCAAAACCTACAGCCTTTCCCACCTGGACCCTATTTCCTACCTCTTACCTTTGTTCCAAAGACTGATAGTCTGTACATGAGAAAATTTAGATCCACACAGAGAATATGAGCAGTTAAGGTGAGTAGGTGTTAGTACGTGAAATACAAGTTTTATGGAGTAAAGGCATAAGAGATGTGATGAACATGTTACAGAATTTAATTTCAATTAGTAGGAAGGCTAAGATAGAAGCAGATTGTTTGGGATGTGAATTTTCCAGAGCAAAGGGAATTTTAAAGAATATTTTCAGTTTAATTCTAACAGCAAAGGATTTATTCTTATATTCTAAAGTTTTATATTTTGGAGACATGTCAGAGATAAAAGATAAGCAATCTAATCTACATTCTGTGATCTTATTTTATATGGATATAATTTTGAAACTTGAATGTTTTAGTTAAAAGGAATTTAGAGATCTCTTTAGTCCAAGTCTTTTTTTTTTTCATTTCAAAGGTGGAAAAATTGAGTTGCTAGGTTAAGTAATTGGTTTAATGCTATAATAACCCAAATAGTTTAAGAAAGACCATTGACTTAAAATCAGATTACCATTACCCATGAAAACTTGAACAGATTCCAAAGGTAACAAAGGAATTCTAATTTTAAAAAATTCTTTAAAAAAATTTTTTAGATGGAATTAAGACAATTTCTGAAGGAGCTCTAAGTGGGACTTTAATGAAAAGTCCTTGGAAACCATAAGATTTGATTGAGGTGGCTCCCTGGGGTAGGGTGGTGGGGGAGGTTGCTTATTTTACAGTTTACCTCTTAAAGCAACCCCAGAGTCTCAATACTTAGAAGAAAATTGTATTAATATAGTAAGTAATATCACTATATTAAGCATTAACCACATGAGGAAATTAACTAAACCTATTCCTGTAACAACAACTTAAATTTGATACTATATCTGTTAGTTTACTTTCAGTTTTAAACATCTTTCAAGCTCAAGAATTTCATTCTCAGGCTCACAAATTTAGGTTGAAGACAATGTCACCATAATCACTAGCTATCACAGAGATATAAGGCCAATACTGATCAAATGAATGGTTCATTCTGTCATCATGACAGCTTTAAAAAGTGACAGCTCTCTTAAGACTGACTACCTACTTTAAAATGAAAAGGCACCAAAAAAAAATAATTTGCTGGTTTAGGTTTCTTTTTTAAAGTAAAAGACTTACTGTATCAGAAAGGTAGAGTTGTAATTTTGCTTCAAATTGTGGCATGTCATCTATATCTGTTACAGATTTTTTTTTTCAAATGTGTATTTTAGACTTACGTTTTTATTGTTGATGTTGTTATAATTTTGATTTTTTTTTTAATAATTGCAAGCTGGAGACTTACACTTGCCAGGCTACCATTGCACCACTGAGCTCTGCCCCTGCCCCCAGCTGCGTTTTTACTGTCTAAAACCTAAGGCACTGAATGGGCAAAGACCAGCACTTCCCCCTTAACCTTCACAAGATTGGCTCAAGGTCTTCCTTCAAGTCTGTCTATGCAGATCATTTGGGGATTATATTCTGCCCTAAGTCTTGTAGCGAGTCAACTGACTTTCATTCGAAACTGGGTCCAACAAAAAGTTTTGATTGTAAATGAGGGAAAAAAAACCCAAAAATAAAATGATTATTTTAAATATTTTCTTTTAAATTTAGAAACATTAACTATGTTATTAAAAATAAATTTGCAGGGCTAGGGTTGTAGCTCAGTGGTGGAGTGCTTGCCTAATGTGTGAGGCACTGGGTTTGTTCCTCAGCACCACATAAAAATTAATAAATAAAATAAAATTGTTATGTCCATCTACAACTAAAAAAAATTTTAAAAAATAAATTTGCATTTTATGAGATATAGTTATTTCTCTCTATATAACTATGTTAGATGTTTTACTAAGAAATTACCTTAAACTTAAAAAAAACCCTGCTTTTGAAACTTATTAAAGACACTTTATGAAGATAACCTTTTTATTAAGAGAAAGAGTAGAAGAAAAACTCTCCACATAAAAGGAAAGAGAAAATAAAGTATATATTTGGATTATTATAGTAATAACTAATATTTAACAGAATAGCACGCTAATAGGGTGGTCACTCAAAATGTATGGTTTAAGATAAATATATGAGAAAGCCAAGGGGATCCAATTTTATTTTATGGTGTACTACAATAGAGGGCAAAGCTCATTAAACAGATGGCACTCAGGATTTCTCAATGAATTCAGCATCTGTGTGTACATGTTGTATAAATGCCAATTAAAATGTGTCCGAGTAAATTTACATCCCTTGCTGATAGAAAGCAAGCCAATCTTGCTGGCTCAGGATCAAGGTTAAACTTAATCATCTGCTGAACTTGCAGCAAGTTGCTCTCAAATTGTACAGAAATTCCCTGAGAAGTAATAAAAACAGAACTCCTATTGATTTGTATTTATTTACATTCATAACTCATTTCTAAAGCCTTGGACCAGGGCTCAAAGGGAAAAAAGTTATTATTTGTGTGACTTGGCCAAGTACACTTTTGACCACATTTCTAACAAATACGTCTTTGATTAAAATGCCTGCCTGAATAAATTTTCCTAACCTCCTCCCTGCAACCTCCTAGTTGAGATAATTTTGTTTAAAAATTATGCTTTCAAAATGATCTTGAAAAGGAAAAAGGCATGTAGCAGTAGTATCTCTCACTTATATAGGAAGGGTAAAGCATCTGCCTCAGATTGACAGGCAACCATGAAATTATTAGAAGCAATTCCTCCTAGAGGAACAAAAAAATGGAATGGAATCTTTTCTGCACAATACTCTAGCACCCTCCCCCATCCCCAGTTCACTTGTACTTGCATATACTTTCGTTGGGTCACCTCAGATTTGATGTGTGTGTGTGTGTGTGTATGTGTGTGTGTGTTTGTGTGTATTTAATTTCAAGCTTTCAACCAACCACATTCTACAATGAAGATTTTTACCTTGTTATTAAAATAAGAACTGCATTGCAAAGAACTATTACACAATCATTGAATATCATGTTCTTTTCAAAAGAAGATAATGAAATACTCAAGATAAAATGTTAATTGAAAAAGTACATAAAAATTAGTAGTTTCCAAAACTATGCTGCATAAAACACTAATTATCATAAAATGAACTGATCTTATGTATTTTCTTTAAAAAGTCATTTACGTCTGGAAAATCCTGGATATTTTAGTCCCAATTTGGAGATAAGAACAGTCCTTATTGTATGAAAATATTTCAAGGTCCAATGGCAAAGAAACCCACTTGATTATCTCACCCTAATACTTTGCAAACACAACTGTCCATGCTAACTTTATTTCATTAATTTTTCAAAATAATTTGAGGAACATCATGGACATCTTTCTAAAACAAAATCATTAGTAATAAATTTGAGAAAGCCTGGTGTCAAATGTTTCTATTTTTGTAAATACACATAACATACACAAACACACACACACACACACACAGAGAAGAGAGAGAGAGAGAGAGAGAGAGAGAGAGAGAGAGAGAGAGAGAGAGAATAGCTATTCATAGAGATATATGCATGTATCTACCAAGCAGTGTCAAAAAGAAAAGATCAACTATTAGGAGTAATGAGATTATGAATGATTTAAAGTTTCTCCTTTGCACATTCCTAAGTTTTGACTTGTTTTCTTATAAGTAACTTTATATTGTTTTGTAGAAGGAGAAAATATACATAAATCTAAAATACTACCCCATTTGTACTTATAAATTCATGTGATGGATTCTTAATGACTGTACTATAAATAGCTAAAAATCTGCAGTTGACTATGTATAGAGTTTATGTTGAGGAATGAATCTCTTTTAATCTTTGTAAAAATACAAGAGTTTCTACTATTTTACACACACACTTTACACATTTTGGGAGATGAGGTCATTTGTTTGTTGTAAGGGGGAACCAGCTTTCCATCCTAGGTTTGTTTGATGTTAAATTACAGGGTCTTACCACTGAGCTCCAAGAGAAGCTTCCAAGAGAGCAAGAATCACATATCATATTATATATTATCAAAGTATATCATCATTCTGCCATACAATAACACTCAAGTGAAATTAATAACTACACTTCCTTATTAGCTATTAGGTGCAAGATATATGTCCTCAATGCTAACATTTACTTAAGTGTTTAATGCTATGCTAGGAACTGGGTTAACAATTTGTTATACATTCATCTCATTAATTTTTACCAGATCATCTTAACTTTTATTGGTGAGAAAAAAAAGAAAGAAATACAGAGATACAAAACTGGGGAATAAACCATATCAGTTAAATCTAAAATCAGTGCTCTTACCCATTTAATCAGCATCCACAGAATGGATGTGCTGGTATTCTAGTATGAAATATTCAAATTAAGTTATTTAAAAAAAAGTTTAGAGGATAAGCCTAGTTGAACTTTATTATAGATGTTTATTTATTTTACTTGTATTTATTCAATAGAATGATTAAATTAAACCATTATATAAAAATAATGACAAAATCCATACCATAAACCATTTCAGATTTTACTAAATTTCCAAAAAATGCCTTAAGGGAATATATGTTTTCTCAATAAAAAAATTTTAAAGTTCTTCAAAGATTAATATCCTATAATTTTCCAATTTGGATATGGATGGGAAAGAAAACCAATCCTCCTGATAAGTTTGCTCTGTACTCTGCATGGTCGTGTGCTGGACAATCCCCAACACTAACTCTTTTTCAATATTTTTGTCTTCTTCCTTATCTTCGGTCATAAAATACTGTATCAGACAAATAGTAGGTGCACAAAATTATTGATTACTGAATAACCGTATTAACCATATATCAGTTTTAGCCCTGAATGGCTTTAATATTATGCCTCATCTCCATCTTGACAACTCCTAAGAGATCAATATCACTAAGTTTCAATGCCTTGTAATTTTCTGAATACTTGGGGTCTGGTAGTGTTTCTTTCACAATAAGGAGATCAACAAATAATTTCTGAGTAAATTAAATCATCTCATATGATAGCCAGAACAATCCTGAGAGGTCTACTTATTTTCTTAATCATTTTCTAACATAAGAATTTTGCCCAATGAAGAGTAGCTAGTTCATAACAGAGGACTATTACTTTGTTATACCTAGGCAATGTATAACCAGTTTCACTGACCAGTCCTTACCATTCATTTGTCATTTAGTTCAGCTCTAATACTACAGCTGGCCCATAACTGCAACAATTATAATTATCACATAATTTAAGCATTCTCACTGTCCTCAATGTTTCCAGGTGTTATGATCCTGCACATTAGATGCAAATTGAAAACTCCTTCAGATGTTTTATTCTTTATTGCAAAAAAGATACTTGCTAAATTCATTTTAGTAAAAATTAAATAAATCACTTGAAGGTATCAGAGAAGATTTGCTTTGACTTCCATATCTTGGTAAACCATAGCTTTTACAAAACAACCAAAGATATAAGTAATTCAGATTGTGTCCCTTTTTGAACAAATGCATTAAAGCAACAACAGTTATTAATACCAATAGTCTTTAGTGTGACTCATTATTCTACATAAATAAAACCATTCAGAAATGACCTTCTATTCATCTTGCTATGTATGACAGATGTGAAAATATACTTAGTATTTCTGTTTAATAGATTTCTTATCAAATACAAATTGAGACTATATAAATTGAGACTGATAATTTGATAATCCTCTTCAAAGCATATCATAAAATTTAAAATTTACTTATAATTTTAATTACTTAAGAATAGATTTATTCTGTTTTTCTACAGACTCTTACATTGAATGGATATGTTATTTCTGATTTTTGTTTATCATATACTTTAAAGAAATGTATTATGTGCACATATACCTTTATAGAGGATACAAATTTATACCCATCATAAAACAAAGCTGATTAACTGGTAAACAATTTAATGAAATTCTGTCAGCCAGCTTATCTAATAGGAGTTTTTCCACTAAATTACCCAGATGAACACGAACCTTGGACAATTATATTCTACTAGCTCATGTGAGTAATTGCTAGGGTAGAAAATTGCAGCAAGTATAAAGGTACAGATGTTCATTTTCAGATGACCAAACAAAATTGAGGGCATAGCTTTCTCTTCCATACTGAATTCTACTTATGTAATACATTTTTCTATGCGACATATATTATATGTATTTAATAGGAAATAAGTAAAATAACTAAAATAAAATGAGGCTGATAAGACTTTTAAAACATGCACTAAAGGACTACAGTTATTTACTTTGCAAAAGCACTTCACTCAACACCCAATAATTTAGTCATTCCTCTGTATAAAGAGGCAAAACCGTCACCCTCACCCTCACCCTAACGCTAACTACAGGGAAAAAAAAAAAGGAGTGAAGCCACATGCCTTAAAATATGTGCAAAGATCTTTCACTAACTGGCTGAGAAAAAAAAATTACAAATTACCCCAGCTTTAAAGCATTCAGAACTTTTTTCTCTAACAAGCTTGCCCTGGTTTCCCTGGTGCTATTTCACAGTATTTCACTACAGTTTAGTCGCCTGGCCCAAGTTCTGCTGCATTGTTCAGGGCAGAATTACTGACTGGGAACCATTTTGGCCTTGAATTACAAGGTTCCCCCTCCCCCAGTTGCCTTAGCTATTGCTTTATTCAGTTTGTGCTAAGATCTGGGGACACATTCTGCCCAGTCAAGTCTCTCACAGTGGTTGAGACCTCAGCATCTGCTTTCACAGGACTGAAGAAGCTGGCAAGGGCAGACTATAGTATTTCTATAAACTTTCCCTTATGCAAACCTTTACCCTTCAGTGCTGCAGTGGAATCAGAATCTTATCATAACAATTGAACAGTATAGTTAGCATGTTATATCTTTATTTTTTATTGTCTCTTACTCCCACTCATCTATGGGTTTTAAGAAAACTTTTGTCTTTAGCACACAGAATAGAGTTAAGGATATGGTAGACATTCAGTAAGTGTCGCTTAATGAATGACTGAATAATCGAACCATGAATCCCCTATCAGACATTCTCCTGTGTGAAGAAATTCTTTGAATCTCCATCAGAAATTGGCCCTTCTTGGCTTTTAATACGATTCTATAAACAATAACCAAACCTTTGGCTATTATTGGGAAAAAATACACTCTCCTGCTGACATACGTATTTTCCTGTGTGAATTAATTTATTTTAAATCCAAGTGCACAAAATCTAGAGGGTACTATGTTTGTAAGAGAAGACACGATGGGGTCTCACTGCCTGGGTTAAGAAACTTCTCTCTGCCACTTACATAGATTATGACTTAGACAAGTTGCTTAGCTTTCTTTGTACTTGAATTTCCCTATACATATAAGAAAGATCACAAAGTAGCTATTGATGATAAAAACACAATTGGAGAACTGTTGTGAGGATTAAATACATTATTATATGTGATGCACTTAAATCTGTACTCAGTACACTGAATAAAACCAGAATGTTACCTATGTTTACCAATGTAGTCTCATGTTTTGCTTATTAAGTATTAGTGGGTTCTCTTTCTAGCATTGCTACCAATATTATTAATTCCATTAGGAGTTAGGTTTGACTGAACTGGACGCCCAAGGAACTGATATTTTTAGGGTGGACAGTAAAATTGATTTCCTCATTATGCAAAACTGAGTACTAAACTCCTGACATAGGCTAACCAATTAGAATACATATATATATTGTAAGAACAGTCACCTTTGGCTGCTAATTAATGTAGCATCAATAATAAGTTAACATAAATAAATTATTTTAATTGATTACACTCACAAACATTAACATCTGAGGAACGGAAGAGAAGGTTCAGAGAAAGTACACAGCAATGTCATTTTGAGGAGAATTTTAAAACAAGAGACAAAGACACTGAAGCAGAAATAAGAATCATGAAGACATTCTTTGTTTGCTACACAATTTTCCATAGGACATACCTGCAAAAAAAAAAAGAAAAAGGCATCTGGTACCACGCTGTTTTTCTTATTACTAGTTGTACTAAAATTAAAAGGTATAATTTACATTAAGATTATTTCTATTTGTTTGTTGTTGAAAGTCACCAGGTAGACACAGACCCCTCATCTATAAAACCCCAAATTGGAAATGCTCTGATATCTGAAACACTTTGAGTGCTGATATGAAACCCCAGTGGGAAATTCCACACCTGACCTCATGTGAGAGGCTGCAATCAAAACAGACACACAGCACATTTTATTCAGCATTCCCAATGAAAACGGACCTTCCCAACCCCCTTCACCTACTCTATGTATTTTCTGCATATGCCCAGATTCCTCCACACAAGCACTGCCACAAATGGTAATAAAACAGACATGGTGGGCTTGATGGCCAATGGTGGGCTTTTTACTGTGTGATTTCTTATTCTCTGCTCTACGGATAAAGATGTTCTTTGTTGTTGCTGTTGTTTAATAGTCCAAATGGGGATTCTGGTGATGCTACCTTCGCTGACTAGTTACCCTGAACACGTTATTTTTTTTTTCTATATTAACAACATGTCATTTTTTACTATAAAGTATTAGTGTGTGAATGAGCATAAAACATGTTTGCATTTAGTAGCATACAAATTCAGAGTCAGGGATCTACTGATGCCAAATCATCATAGATTGTCCATATGGGCAGCTGGGATAGCAACACCTTTGCTTTCTGATGATTTCATGTATACAAACTTTTGTTTCATGCAGAAAATTATTTTAAATGTTATACAAAAATACCTTTAGGCTACGTATCTAAGGTGTATTTGAAACACGATGAATTTAATGTTTAGACTTGGACCTCATCACCAAGATATTTCATTACACATGCAAATATTCCAAAAATCTGAAAAAATTAGCCCAAGTTAATATATAAAATCTCCAGAAAGGTGAATTAGTGATTGTGGTTCAAAATAGTTTCCTATGTGCTTCTAATATAAGAAATCACTTTTCTCCCCTGCTGTCTCTCTGTTCTGGGTTGAAATAATTCTTCTAATCCCTTTAAGTGGTTCTTATCCTCAGATGCACACTGAAATCCCCTGAGGATATAGAAAAATTTAGATGTCTGAATCCCATAGAAGACATTCAGAAATAATTGTTCTGGGATGCAGCTCAGTGATTTTAACCTATAGCCGAGGTTAAGAATCACTGTTCTAGACTAACAATATCTACATAGAGCACACATTGCTCCAGGGCTCCAGAAACTAATCCATAAATAAAGGACATTCACAGGAATTTTGTTAATACACATATCTTAGTTTAATACTTAAAATTTTAATAAAATATTATATTTAAAATATACATACTACTACTGTGGCATTAGTATATAGTAGCACAAGTAAAAAAAAACAATGAAAAATTTGTATTAAATAGGAAAATGTTTCTTTCTACTTAGGCATGCAAAAACCAAATAGTCGGGATCTCTGCTGAATGCTCTTATGCTCTGTATGCTCTTATGTACACAAATGTCTAATACCTGATCTTCTCTCACTCAGCCTGCAAGTTTTGCTGGGCCAAATAATTATTCCACTCTTGTTCACTTCTGAATGACCAAAAATTAAACAAAACAAAATATTAACTTTATTGACTTCGAATTTCCCAATATATATTTCAAGATGATCATTATACTAAGTAATCTATAAAAATTAAGTAGAAATTCTTAATGCAGCTTGCAGAAACTATGGTTTATCTCCAAGATGTACAAATTAATTTCTCTCCTTTTCATCCATATATTTTATGATGAAATGATATCCCTTTTATCTGAATATCTAAGTCTCTCTTCATCTATGAGAATACTTTTTTTTTTCTTTTTTGCCTGGCAAAAATTCATTTAATTTGCAAAAGATGATTAAAACATGGCTCTTCTTTCAAATATTTCAGGATTTCTCTAAACAGTATGAATTAAATGTCTATCAGAGCATTTATCACATTATACTGCAATTATTATCATACACGTTTATTTGTCCTCAGTAAACATTAAGATCCTCAAAGACTAAAATTGGCTTGTTCATCTTTACATTTTCCCAATATTTTACAGTGAGCTAAATACACAACAGTGAGTTAATGTAATATGTTTGCTGGATAATTTCATTTAGTTTTCTCAAAAATATTATTGATTCCATGCTACATGCCAGACACTCATACAGGTACTATGAAAATAAAAATACAAAACTAATTTCTTATTATTTTTAAAAAACGAATGTGTGATTTTTTGTTATAAAGATGATCAACAAAACTAGCCATTATTCAAACCAACAAAAACCAACTCAATCTTTTCTGACCAAGATACCTTCTATGTACTACACAAATTCTGTTTTCTTTACATTAATATTAATTAATATAGCAATTCTAAATGTCTATAGTTTAATTACATTTGCATAACAGTGATCCTAAGGAAATCCAAGACTCTAAAATGCTGCCTCAATCAAAGATTAAGTTATGTTTATTATACTCTTAGGTTCTACTAAATTTTGTAATGTATTTTATAGTAGTTTTGGTACTGAGTACTGAACACAAAGGCATCTTATCACTGACCTATAATACTAGTCTTTATCTTTTATTTTGAGACAGGGCCTCATCAAGTTGCTCAGGCTGGCCTCAAATTCACAATGCTGCTTCTGCCTCTGCCTTCCAAGTTTCTGGAATTACAGGTGTGTGCCACCATACCCGTCTGCATATTTTAATTTTCTAACTGCAAGAAAATTCCAGACTTATGCAATGACAGTGCCGGAAGAGATAAATTACTCAATTCATAAATGGGTAAACAGATTCATAGGAGTAAAGGTCTTTATAAAGTCCCATAATTAGTTATTAACTGAGCCACTGGTACAAATCATACTTCCAAATACTGATTTTTAGCACTTCTCAAACTATACCAAATTCTCTTGGTAAACTAGGATATCTAATCCTAGACTACATTGTGAATTGTACTTCACTGTCCAAGGAACAGGCTGTCATTATGAATAAAATATTATTTCTCTTTGTTTACATGTAGTGAAACTTGAGAAATATAAAACATTATTATGGCTCTATGAAATATTAAGTGGTATTGAACTAACATCTTTTTAAGCAACTAAAGAAAATGTGATGGTTAGGGAATGGTACATGATTACAAAAAAGATATTCTGAATAATAGGTCTATAATTCCTTAGATATAATAACTTATGTAAGCATAATAACACATAACACCTATAAAAAATTTTATCTAATTATTAACTTAGAGATAAAAGTTGCAGCATAAATTTGTTTAGGCTGAAAGTGAATTCACTGTTAAAACACCCACTTACTATTCAATGCAACAGTTTCTCATCTGTAAAAGAGGGACATTAGTAGTGATTATTATCTTTTATAATTAAATGAGATTACTTATATAAAGCCCAAATGTCATGTCTGGTATATTCTGAAACACTAAAAGTTTTAACCTCAACTATTTTTATCAAAAACATAAGAATACATTATAGACAAATGCTTTAGAATACAAAAAGAAGCAATTCAATTATCGTTTGAAGTCTCTATCTATATGGCCTAAGGAAACATTATTTAGTCTAGATACAGAATACATGATGACCACATACCTATGAATTACTAAATTATAATAACCAAGTATGAAATTCACCTAGAAAAATTTACTAATAAACTTAAAAATAAACTGTGGAGAAAAAAGACATATTCTTCAGGAAACAATGAAGTTCTTATGACACAAGGAATAAATGAATATTTGTCTACAGAAAAATACCAATAATTTCTTGTAAAACTTATTTTGCATAGGTAAATTTTGTCTAAATATTAAATTATACTTACGCCTTCCTTCCTTTTAGAATAATCTTGGATGCCTTTAGTCATTTGCAGCTATAAGGGTTACTTACTCAATAATTCCCAAGGCGTTCTTGTGTGTGGGCTTCATTTTTTCATCTACAGTGTGAACATGTTCATCTGGATAATTGCTAAGTTCTTGTCCCATTAGATACTGCAAAATTACTAATGAAGTACCACCCTGAACAAGTTCACAGGTTATTCAATGGGACTGAAATGCAGCTCACCTTCCACCTGTCATGCTGTGCTCAGGGATGTGACCACCAAAAGAAGAGAGTTTTTTGCAAAAATTGCAAAGGTACAGACTGAGATTATAATACCATATAAAAATGAAGCACACCATAAATATGTTGTGGCAAATTCAATCTTAAATTTCTCATTGTGTTAATCTGGCAAAAATTAAAACTCCTTTAGGTCTTTTTCTTTCATATCTGTACTTATTTTCTCTCATTCTTAAAACAGTGCAGTGGGGATGCTAACTATCAGTAAGGTGTCAGACTGCCTCTCTTTTTAAGGATCCAAGGTAATACCAGTTTACCAATTTCCCCTGCAAAAAGGCTATTACACAACTTTTACTACATCACCGCTCTCGAGACATGGAACTGTGGGTTACTTATTTAATAACTTTTCAAAACAACTGTCTTTGCCTTCTTATTTGTGCTGCTCCTAATATATACCTGCTTGTATATATGATAATGAGACAAATGTACTCACAAATTCTGCCTATGATTCGATTCCTTCTTACATGAAGATGAATATGTAAATCATTCCTTACATAGTACTATATTTTTTCTTACAATCTGGTTGGAGATTAACCTGATTCCAATTACTCCTACAATTTGCTATTCTTAGTAACCTCACATATGTCCACCTTATATTTCACTGTGTTTATCCTCTGTATACTTGCATTTATTAAGACTTGTTTTGCAAGGTATAATGAATACATAAATGCCCTTGTCAAATCATGGATGCATATTTTATTTAGCTTCCTTCTTAGCTAAGTACAGTTCACCACAGGTCGTAGTCAGTGAAGGTTGTTGGTTCTCAACAGGTAAATTTGCTAAGTCAAAAATCAGGACTAATATTTTTAAATGCTAATAAAAGCACCTCATTATCATTATGAAACATTTTAACAATGATACATAAACAGCATTAATGTGAAGAGTATTTATTTTTAAAAATATAAATCAGTTGAAATACATAAGAGCACAGGTCCTATAGTCAGTCTTCTGGTTGGAAATTGGTTCCACCATGTACCACCCACTGCTTTTCTCTGCTACCTTTATCCTCTTTAGAAAAGTAAAGTTTTCTAAATTTGTCTATCACACAAATTTGATGTGCATGTATCTTAGAAAAGTGACTTATTACTAGTGCTCTCTGTGCTACCTATATTATGTAACCAAGTTTAATATGAGCAATAACAACAGAAAAAAATTGTTGAAATAATGTTTCATAAAACAAATTTCAGTGCTGGATGCAATGACACATGTATGTCATCCCAGTACTTGGGAAGCTAAGGAAGAAAGATTGCAAGTTGGAGGCCAGCCTCAGTGAAACAGGTAGACTCTGTTTCAAAATAAAAAATGAAAAGGCCCGATATGTGGCATCCCTGGGTTTAATTCCCAGTACTGAAAAGCAAACAAAAATAAAACAAACAAGAAAATGAAAAAAAAAAAAAACAAGCTTCATTGAACTTCAGGAATTACTTCTCAATATACCATCAGCCAACTGGTATAGTCACAAATCATGATCACAAATCGTGAGGAAAATGCAAATCAAAACCATAGTGAGCATTACCTTTTTAATAATACTATTATTAAAAAGAATAAAGATGACAAGATTGGTGAGAAAGCACAGAAAAGGGAACTCCTGCACACTATTGGTGGGAATATGGGTTAGTCCAGCCATTGGTAGGAAATAGCTGAGGCTCCTCAAAATATTGAAAATAGAATTATCATGGAACCCAACAATTTTGCCATTGGGTATATATTCAAAGGAATTGCAATCAGTATGTTAAAGAAGTATCTGTATTACCATGTCCATTTTCACAATAGCCCCCCAAATAGCCCCCCAAATAGAAACAACCTAAGTATGCATCAACAGATGAATGGATAAAGAAAATTTGGGACATATTCACAAGGGAATGTTATTCAGCCATAAAAAAATGCAATCCTGTCATATGCAACAGCATCAATGGAAATGGAGGTAATCATGTTAAATGAAATAAGCCAGACACAGAGAAGTGCTGCATAATCTAACTTTAGACGTGCAATCTAAAAAGGTTGATCTCACAGAAGCTGAGCGAAAAAATGGTGGTGACCAGAGACCAGAGAGAATTGGGATAGGAAAGGAGGGGGAAACCTCTATTAGTGGTTCAAAGTTAATTAGGAGTCAAAAAATCCTCATGTGAGTTGCACAATAGGGTGACTATAGCCAACAATACCGTGCACACTGGGCATTTCAAAAAGCTGTTGAGACAGTATATTGAAAGTTTTCACCATAAATAAATGATAAATGATTGTGGATAAGATATGTTTAACCTGATTTAAATATATATAATTAAATGGTACCCCTGTAAAAGGGATTATTTTTATGTTTTATATGTCAGTTTAAATAAAATTAAAAATCCATTCAGAATAAGAAAGAATTCTTGATATTCTTCTTAAAATCGTCAATAATTTAGGAATTAGTTTGTATTGGGATGAAACTATTCAATTTAATCTTTATGACAGCCTTAGGATCCAAGTATTATCATATTTACCACTTTGCAAATGAGAGATCCTCATCTTAGAGAGGTTAAGCAACTAACCACAGGTCACACAGTTAATAAAGGAACAATTCATGAGTAGAACTAAAGATTTATACTCTCGGGCTGGAGTTCCTGAACTAGTGGTTCGTGAACCTCACTTCATTTCAGAATTCCCTATAGATGGATTTGATAAAATGCAGATTCCTGGATCCCCTCATTTTTTATTAACTTACTCCAGTGAAAGATCTGAGAGTTTGGTTTCTGACAAGTTCCCATGTGATACTGATGTTCCTAAACCAAGAAACCACACTTGATGATCATTGTCCTAAATTATTAAGCATACTGACTTGACTGTTAAGTAAACTATAATAAAATTAATTAGTAATGTGTAGGCATAGAATAGTATTTCATGATTGTTGTAATATAACCACTCACAATGTACTAATGTTTGAGTGATATAAGACTTTAAAAGCACTCTTTAATAGAGTCAAATCCAAGTACTATTTATTTAGTTGAAGTCAGATTTTTTTTTAACTATCCAATACTGAGTTTTGGAAGGGAGATGATACTGATTTGTAAGAGAATGAGTTCATCCAAGGTACATAATTAACATAACTACTTTCACTCTTGTGGAGTTTATTTTGTGATCTGCTGGTCTACACTGTCGTAATAAAAATACACATTTAAAACAAGCGATCAACTCTGTGTGGTTTTCCTCTAATAGACACTTATATACACTGATCCCAGAACAAAGTTAAAAATTTGAATTCAAAGGTCACTCTTAGGACTAGACTATCCAATATTGCCAAATAAAGTTTCTGACATCAAAATGCTGCTTCCCATTTTGGATCGATTTTACCTCCTTATTTTCTAAGAGGCATTTAGTATATTGATTTCCTCTGAAGACAGCCCTCTCCCTGTTACAATCTGAAATATTTCCAAAGCATCTAAATATTTACCATCTTGGTGGTGTTTCTTTCTTTTTGTTAAAAAGAGGGAAAAAAATGAACCTCAAGTCTTAAAGTATAGGACATTTGGTTTTATAATTGCAAAATATGAAGGTTTCTTGTTCAAACAGGTAAAACAGATACAGATAATAGGCAAAAATGGCTAACATTAAATTCTAAATTTATGTCACAAATTATTTGAGGAATCAGGAAAAAGTTGTGCCTCTAGTACACTAAAATTTTATAATTCCACAAATACATACATGATACTTAGAAAAGATTGCATACTATAAAATTTTAATAATGCCATGACTAGTTATAGTATTTAAGAGGGCAGACAAATGCCTCCACAACTTAAGGGAAAAGAATTATGAATGGGTTCATTTCACTAACCAAATGTGGGCTGGGCCAAATGCTAAGATATAAAAGATCAGTATTGTCATCCAAGATAATAAACCATCTTAGTAAGGTCTGAATAAAGTGCTGAAATCTATTTCTAATAAGTGTTGATTGATCTTGGCAAAGCTAGAGAAAACAACCACACATAACTAAAATTCAACAAGTCATCACTAGTTTTGTGTCTCGAGGAAACAGAATGAATAAGAGCAAGACAATCACTTTTAATGATGAAAATAGGAGAAAAAAATGAAGTTAAGATATTGATATTGATAATGGTATTTGTATTTCAAAAGCACTAATTTGGACCTAACTTCAGCTTTTGGCTCAAAGTTCCAAATGAAACTAGGGTACAAGTATGAAACAGTCTTTTAATGAGTAAGAATGAGGACTTTTCCATAATCTCTCACCACCTTAGAATAAAGAAGTAATAGATTCATTTTCAGTAATGATTTGTGACTGACATTTTGAGCAGCATGGGTTATACTTCACATACCAATAAAAATAAAAAACACCTTTAAAATAGAAACAATGGGTGTCACTTATGGTCTCAAAAATCCTATAATCTTTTGTTTTTACTACATACTTTGGTAAATTTTAAAAGATCTGCCCTTTGTCTTACATATATTCCATTTTTCATACACTTTTGTCTTAAATGAAATCTGATTAACCTGAGAAAATGCTGGGAGGCTCTTGCCATCTCAGTTTTCCAGTGCTAGGAAGAAAGGCTAACATGCCCTTCTTGAGCTCTCTAGACTTTTAGTTCATGGATCATACACTCTTGAGGGGGAAAAAAAATCCCCACTCCTGAAAACAAGCTCAAGTCGTTCATACATAGAGCTGGCTATCGCATCTCATCACTTCCAGCCAGCACCACTAGGGATCAGGATTTAGACAATTCAATCCCATACATCCCCTCTATACCCTTCCAAATTTTAGGAACATCGGGGGAACATCTAGGAACGTCTAGTTCAACATCTATACTGAGGTCTCATACAAAAATCCTACTTTTTTTAAAAAAAATCTTTGTAACAAATTTAATTTGCACTCCACTGTAGCCCTATCCACATGCCAGGAACCTCAACAAAAACCGGAGGCTGTTTGAACTCCAAAAGATAAAACTCTAAATAAATCTCTTATACCTCTGATAGCCTATTTTTCTAGTTTGCTTCTTCTTACTATATCTAGTATCAGGACACTAAAATTTGCTAAAACTTTCAGATTGTAGATTGTAGATCTGTCCCAGCCTCACTTTTTTTTTTTAAATAATTCCCCTCCTAGACTTACAGCTTCTCATATGCAGCTTGGAATTTTAGATCCATTGCTTTAAATATTTGTATCGGTAAAGACTCTCAGCAGCAGATTGCCAACATTCTCTGCTCCATTAGATTATCATCAACAACCACCACCACCAAAGGAATTATCTTAACAGCAAAGAACGACAAGTTTTAAGATAAGGAAGCTTCAGAAATTGTCCCTTCTCCAGTGCAGCAATGTTCTTCAAGGCCCCTGTTTCTTTCCATTCTCCAGTATTCACCCTTTATGTTTGCTTCCTCTTCACGGTTGAAAGATGGTGACTATAATTCTAAGTCTCACGTATAGTAAAAAATACCGAGGGATAGAGTGAGGAGGGAAATGCCATCCCAGACATTTGAAGTATCCATCATCAGACTTCATGGACAAGAAAGGGTTCATACATAATTTCAAAAACAAGTACTGTAAAGGAAGTGGGCTAACATACAGATTTACCCTGGTGGTAGTAAGAGGTTCATGCTTCCCTAAGTCTTGCAGAAGAGAAACAGGCAGACCAGACCAAACACTTTTAATTGAAAGAATGGGAAGGAGAGTGGCTGGTAGACTGCACACAGGAAGGATTTGCTCCTTTATTTCCCTGTCAATATTCATTTCTCTGTTGCTATTCTCATTCCTACAATGCTTCACACGAACCCATTGTGGGGTTAGGTAAGTATCAGTAGAATTATGGTCCTACTCTCTCCTGTAGATTAATAGAGAGACTCAAGCCAATTGGCTTAATTATCTAATAAAAAGAGCAGCATGGCATATTAGAAATAGTACTTTATTTCAAATAAAATTAAACCACAGAATCTCACTCTCATAGTTAAAGCTCTGACAGTGACACTTCTGTCACCTGGGAAAGCCATCAACTTTGGAAACCAATATGCACAGGTGAATGTATCCTGAATCAAATGAAGTTGAAGCTTCAAGGCCCTTCAAAATTTGCTGCTTATGCATTCTGACATTGTATTAATTTGCTCTAAAAAAAAAGACTTGAAATTTTTATGAACTTCAGACCCTAAAATCTGCATCTGCCTCTGTTAATATATCAGCTTTTTTTATCTGTACTCTATCAAGCACGTCACTTACCTTTCTATCCACCTCTTTCATTGTGTTAAAAATTGTCCTACCTTTCTTGCAAAACCGTGATGAGGATCAGAAATACATACAAAAAACTGCTATGTAGAAATGTTCTGTGTAATTATTATAATCATCGATATACAGTGTTCTCTTGTGGCTGCTATTTTCCAGCAAGACGCTACTATTGCATCTGTTCCTGCCAGTTTGTCTCCAGGATATGACAAGAGCTAAGCTCTAAATGAGCTGAGCAGTCCCTGATTGCTGTCCAGAGTACCCCTTCAGCTGCAGGTGTTTTCCAGTTATCTGCTGTGATGTTACATTGCTCCAGGCTGTGCTACAGGGGACCCTCTTAGGGTTTCATCTGTCTGCCATGTGCTCCACTCCCTTCCAGCCCTGGGGAGTTGACTTTCATGTAGGATGGTTTTTACTTCTCAGGATTGCATGAATCCTGAGACCTCACTGTAGAAAGCATGCCCTACCATCTGGTGTGAAGTGTGGTACTAAGAAATGCTGATAGAATTTGTCTCATAATTGAATGTGGTGATGGTAGGTGTCATTTCCATAAACAAGACTAGACAGCACAATGGCTTCGTTGACTTTAATTTTGGTCTGGAATGTGTTTCTTTGTTTTCATCATCCTGTCATTCTTGCAAATGTTATGAGTTTTAAAATATGATTTATCACTTTACCTACTAATGTGCCATTATTAGCTAGCAAGCTGCTGAAGTAGCAGAATTTGATAATAAGCAATTTCACAAGTAATTATGCAGTCATGAGGTTGAGTGTATCCAAGTGCTGCAAAGGTTGGGTGGACAATAACAAGTAGAAAAGTACAGGGTGCAGGGATGAGCAGCCTGTGTCACAAAGAGAAAGGAATATTCCTGTACGGGCCACCCCATACCACTGAAGAGAACAAACATTTAATGTTAGGACTCTAGACAGGAAAGATTCTAGAGTAAATTCATTTCCTTCCTCTCATAGTTTATATTGATTAAAATGAACTTACAATCAATATTAATAGTGTCCACTATCTGTTGAGCAACTTATGAGTAAGTAATAATATCAGTATTTTATACAAGAAATAGTCTGAAAGTTGTTATCAAATAGAACTAGCAACTTGTGGGAGTTGGACTGTAAACATGAGTTCATTAGATTCCAAAAGCTTCATTTTAGTTCACTGTCTTTTTTTTTTTTAACATTGAGTTCATAATAAAAGTTCCTAAAGAGCTAAAAAATAAAAAGATACTGATGCCTGTCATGTTCACTAGCCTGGACTGGGAATCTGGTTTCCTCCATTTAAAAATTATTCTGCAGATAATTCTGGTGCACACTTTTAATTGTAACACTTTGGTTATACTTAGACTTACAAGAATAATCATAAAATGTCACTGAAAGAGACGGCAAGTAGGCGGGCAGAAATCTCCTAAACCTGGGGTCTGAATGCCAGTATACGATTTAACCATTTTTTTCTGTTGAAATATGGCAGAACAAGGTTCTTCACTGTGCTCTGAGTGACACGTAAACCATCAATGTCAATTGGGTTATTCACTGAACCCTAGAGACTACAGAAGACTCCAACATGCAAATGCTAAAGTTGTAGTATGCTATATATTGGGAGGTGAAGGTAAAGAAAAAATATTTGGCTTTTTAAAAAATCTCAAGGTGCTCATTCATATGGATTTGTGAACTGATATTCACATATAAAATATTCTTCTTCATAAACACAGGTAATTCCCTGTAGCCAAAAAGAGTCAGTCATTGAAACATATTTTTTTTTCTTCAAGGAAAAAACATTCAATTATTTTAAAATACATAAATTTAAGTATATTCACTAAAGAATTATATTTTAACTAATCTGTCATTCACCAAAGAGGAAAATGGTATTATTTTGTGACTTTTTATAAAACTTAATGTTTGACCATATTTTCTATTTTCTTTTTTATTTGTTCTTTTTATATATACACAACAGTAGAATGTTTTGTGGCATATGTACATACATGGATTACAGCTTATTCTTGTGGTTGTACATGTTTGTCGCATTACCCTGGTCATGTATTCAAATACAAAGATAGGAAAGTTAAGTCCAATAAATTCTACTATGCTTCTTATTCCCCTCCCTGACCCCCTTCCCTTCATTCTCCATTGTCTAATCCAAAGGACTTCTATTCTTCCCCTCCTCACCCTCACTCTCCTTTGCTGTGGATTAGAATCCACACACCAGAGAAAATAGTAGGCCTTTGGTTTCTTGGGACTGGCTTATTTCACTTAGCATGATGATAGTCTTTAGTTCCATCCATTTATCAGCAAATGCCATAATTTCATTCTTCTGTAAGACTAAGTAATATTCCATTCTGTATATATACCACATTTTCTTTATCTATTCATCTGTTGAAGGGCATGCAGGTTAGCTCCATAGCCTAACTACTGTGAATTTAGCTGATATAAACATTGTTGTGGCTTCATTACTGTAGTATGATGATCTCAAATCCTTTGGGTATATACTGAGGTGTGGGAAACTGGGTCAAATGGTGAATCCATTCCAAGTTTTCTGAGGAATCTCCATACTGCTTTCCAGAGTGGTTACACCAATTTGCAGTTCCACCAGCAATGTATGAGTGCACCTTTTTCCCCCTACATTCTCGTCAATATTTGTTGTTACTGGCATTCTTGATAATGGCCATTCTGACTGGAGTGAGAGGAAATCTCAGTATAGTTTTAATCTGCATTTCTCTAATCGCAAGAGATGTTGAACATTTCATATTTTTGTTGACCATTTGTATTTTTTCTGTGAACTGCAATTTTTCTAAATATAATCAAAGACCTATACTCCATTCCTAATCTCAAATTTACAAAATTAATATTTAAAAAAAGCACAAAAATATAAAAATAAAGAACAAATTGGGAGGTAGTTCAAGAACCCACACTGTGGTACCCAGCTGCTTGTATTGGACTCGTGGTTCCGGTCTGAGCCACCTAAGTCAACAAGGGCACTCACTGAACTTCACCTTACCTTAATTTTCCTACCAATAAAATGGAAATAATAATCATTATGCTAATTTCATGGCATTATAATATACTATTATGTAAAACAAAAATATATAAAATGAAAATATTTTAATAGAACAGAGATATTAAATACAAATATGTAGTATGCACTATATAAATGTTGATTATTCTCACTGATATATTAAATATATCAAAGTCTGATTTCTAATAGAGGAGTATGAGACTTCAGAGTTGGAAGGGGCCCCTTATTTTGCAAGGAGGGAAAGGAATGCTATCCTGCATTTGAGAGTCAATTTGAGAGTCAATTGCACAGTAATGTTTAGAAGATAATGTGCTGAATAAAACAGAGTAGTTCTATTGCAATGACATTCTTTACCAATGACAACATTTTTGGAGCTTTAAATAGGAAAAAAATTTAAATCACTCATTTAAATATTTTTCCAGAAATGTATCTTATAAACAGCCTATTACAGTACTTGTAATTATATTTAACAGAAAACAACCCATACTGAAAATTATTCAACTGAAATTATGCCAAGTGTTCCAACTATTGATGCATTATTTATATTTTCTTTACAGAAAACAATTTTTGGCCGGTAAATACATAACATTGCCTTCAAATACTGTTATGGTTTGGATCTTACATGTTCCCCCAAGACCCATATGCTGAAGGCTTGGTTGCCAGCCTGTGGTGCTACTAAGAGATGGTAAACTTTTAAGAGGTGGTGTTATGATTAAGATGTGAGATGACCCCCCAAAACTCTTGTGTGAGACAATTCAAGAAAGTTTTGAGATGAACTGATTGGGTTATAAAATGTTCAAGCTAATCAGTTTATTAACCTGGATAGGGATTAACTTGGTAACTGTAAGCAGCTAGGATGTGGCTGGAAGAGGTGGGTCCCTAGGGGAGTGCCTTTGGTATTTATTTTCCATCCTTTGTTGAGCATAGTTCTCTCTGCTTCCTGGTGCCATGTTCCTTCCTGCTTTCCTCTTGCCACACCCTTCTGCCGTGGTGTTCGGTCTCACCTGGAACCCCAGGAATGGAGCCAAATATCTCTAAACTGAGACCTCTGGAACTGTGAGCCCCCAAATAAAAGTTTCCCACTCTAAAATTGTTCTTGCCAGGTCATTTGGTTGTAGCAACAAAAAGGCTGATTAAAACAGGCGGGGTCTACTGGAAGGAAGTTAGGTTACTATGGGCATGCCATTCATGGGGTATTGGAACCCCAGCCTATTCCCCCACCCCTGCTTCCATGAGGTGATCAGCTCTTTCTCCACCTGGTCCCATGATATACATACTACTACTATGCCACCACAGGCCCAGAGACACAAGGCCAAGAGATCATGAACTGAAACTACTGAAACCTAGCACCAAAGTAAACATGTCCTTCTTTAAGCTCTTTATTCTAGGCAATTCTTCATGGTGAGGGAAGGTGAGTAACACTATCTACCCTAGATAACACTATTGATTTAAACTTATTCTCTAACTACAAGTTTGTTTGATGACACAAGAAAAATAATGAAAGAAGAAAGCAGAATACCAACTCATACTCAGGCATTCTTTTATTATCCTATTGCTAAATATGAAGCTATTTCTCAATGCAATCACACATTCTTTTAAACACAATCTTGAAGGCCAAAGTTATAACCTCCCCCTCCCACCATGGAAATTGGGTAACATTCTGGTTAATGAACCATATTTTTTTTTTGACATGAAAGTTTCAAAAATATTTCACAGCCTTCAAAAGTGGCTTGTCATATACAGGTAACACTGAGACAGGGAACCAGATGCCATCTTTATTGAGATATCAAAAAAATCATATATTATAGAAGAAAGAAGATAATGCCAAGGTCATTGTCATCAGGTAGTACAATGTTTTTATGGGAAACATGAATGTAGTATGAAGATGGTTTATAATTATGCATAAGACATATCACGGGGAGTTAGAATAGAGTACAATTCTAAACCAAAAAGGGGAAAAGGCCAATCTGCAGCTGCTGAGGTAAGTTTAAAATTGGCACAGAGAAATGTTAAGGTCTATGTTATTATAAATGGGAGGGGATTTCCAGATCAGCCTTCTATGGAAGATAACTGTTCATCACCAAAAAGAGGAGCCACCCAGACATAACCCCAAGAGTTGGGGAAGAGACACATAGGAGCAGAGCAGATCTTTGACACTACAAAAAGCCATCCCCAGGAAGCAACTTTTAATGCATTAATGATGCTGAATTTAATCTGAACTTCTAATTCATTTTTTTAAATTTCATATTTTTATTGGTGCATTATAGTTGTACATCATGGTGGGACTTATCGTTACATATTTTGTACATGCACCCAATATAACAATATAATTTGGCCAAATATCCCTCCACAGCACTTTCCTCCTCCTTCCTCTCCCCACCTGCTTGTTCCTTTCCTCTACTGATCTCCCTTGATGTTCACAAGACTGCCATGCCACCAAAACACCAACTTGATTTTTCTTTGTTCTCTCTAGCTTCCACCTATGAAAGAAAACATAAAAACCTTGACCTGAGTTTGGCTTATTCACCTAACATAATCTTCTCAAGTTCTATCCACTTCTAGCATAGACTTTTACTAATTTTGAATCTCAATTCCACCATATACTAGCAAATGTGCTCTTCACAAGTTATAATACCTCTTTTTATCTTTTCATCATCATTACGAAATGGAGAAGATAATAGTAGTAGCTATCTCATGTTGTAGTCATGAAAAACAAATGAAATAATGTAAGCACAATGTTTGAGATAAGACATCACCTATGTTGGTAATTTATTATTTGTCTAATAATCAGACATGAGCAGACAAAAATAATAGGGAACATGTTCCCAGTGTATATGAAATATTTCCCTTAGCCACATCTGGCTACAAATTTGACCAATGAGAGACATAAATCAATGAATCCCATATAGTATTGGTACATACACACACACACACACACACACACACACATACACACACACACACCTTTCTTAAGTTGTTTACAGTGCAATAAATTGCCACCAAACACAGAAAGTAGATATCCCAAGCCACTGTATGCAAGAGCCAGCTGAACATCCTCACTTGATGCCACATAGGTATTCTATAGACTCATCAGATTTAAAAGTGAACTTCTAATCTTTCCTGCCTTCTATCTTTTACTTTGCCTATTTCTGTTGTGCCCATTCTTACTCCATCACGAATTTATGTTCAAATCCTTCCAATGTACCATCAAGTCCCAATTTTAATTCTACTTGAACTCTCAACATTGTACGGTTTGCTAAAACTCTTTCATTTTTTCTTCCTATTGAGTTACGGCAACCAACTTTCTAGGTCTCCAGACTTGAACCTCTTTAATTTCTCCTTCTCTCTGTAACATACCTGTGTTATCTAAATGGATATTTGAAAATTTTCACTTCCCTCTTTAATATGCAAATAGATTTTTATTTCTTTTAAAAAGAATGATAAAGTCCTTGGCATAATTTAAATTTTATACTTTGACCATTTTAATTTCTAGTCTTATCTCTCATCTTTCAATCATTTACTCTATGCTTCCACCATCTGAACCAGTTTTCACCTATGTGTTCTTTCGCTTAGCTCCTATTTAGTATCTCCTCCTATTAAAGTTTTCCCTAATTCCCTCTAACTCTAAGACTGGTCTCTCTCTCTCTCTCTCTCTCTCTCTCTCTCTCTCTCTTTCTCTCTCTCTCTTTCTCTCTTCTTTTGCACTGGGGATTGAACACATGGGGCACTTTACCAATAAGTTACATCATCCCCAGATTTTATAGTTTTTATTTTCAGACAGGTCCCACTAACTTTCTTAAGGGCTTGCTAAGTTTCTTAGGCTGACCTTGAACATGTGATCTCCTGACTCAGCCTCCTGAGTGGCTAGAATTGCAAGCATGCACCACTGCATCTGGCTGACAGGTAACTGCTTATGCTATGGTAGCAGTCGATATTTCTTAAATTTCTTAATTTTACCTTTAGCCACCATAACTGCATGTTTAAATGAGCTTCCCATAAGACAAAAAGCTTGCAAAGAATAGCATCATTGTCATTGTTCACTGGTATATTGTTAACTCCTAGCCCATTTCTAGTCACACAGTATAGTAGAACATCCTGATTTGTGGTCCTGATTTCTGAAGTTTCAGTTACCTATGGTCAATCATTCTAAAAATATTAAATAGAAAATTCCAGAAATAAGCAATTCATGAATTTTAAATTTTGTGTCATTTCTAAGTCCTGCTCAGGATGCAAATCATCACTTTGTCCAGTGTATCCACAGTGTATAAGCTACCTGTTGTTTACTCATTTTTTAGCCATCTCATATATCAGATTGGCTGTTGTGGTATGAGAAAGTTTGTGTTTAAGTACATTTACTTTACTTATTAATGGCCTCAAAGCACAACAGTATTGATGTTAGCAATTTGAATATGTTAAAGGAAAGTTGTAAAGTGTTTCCTTTAAATGAATAAGTTAAAGTAAATAAGATATTCTGAGAGAAAACATTAACATTTTATGAAAGTATATCATTTTAATTATTCTATTATAAATTGAACTTTATCATGAGTATTATATGTATAGGAAAAGTATATCATGAGTACCATATGTATGTATGTATGTATGTATAGTCTATAGTATTTATAGGCTTCAGCACACACACACAAAATGTCTTCAAAGATTACCATTAAACAGGGACAAGAGGTGGGAGGGAAAGGGAGAGAGAAGGGAAATTACATGGAAATGGAAGGAGACCCTCATTGTTATACAAAATTACATATAAGAGGAAGTGAGGGGAAAGGGAAAAAACAAGAGAGAGAAATGAATTACAGTAGATGGGGTAGAGAGAGAAGATGGAAGGGGAGGGGAGGGGAGGGGAGGGGAGGGGATGGGAGGGGGGATAGGAAGGGCAGCAGAATACAACAGACACTAGTATGGCAGTATGTAAAAACGTGGATGTGTAACCGATGTGATTCTGCAATCTGTATACGGGGTAAAAATGGGAGTTCATAACCCACTTGAATCAAATGTATGAAATATGATATGTCAAGAGCTTTGTAATGTTTTGAACAACTAATAATAAAAAAGAAAAAAAATGTCTTCACACATCCACTGGGACTCTTATATCACTAGGGGATAAGAGAGGACTACTATAAATATCAAAGGGAATGAATTTCAGCATGTTCACTTTCCATAGTGGTTGTTTAGACATTTTCAATTAACCTTCCTATTATCCTTATTTTAAAACTCCGTATTGCTATGATATATACATGGAATGGGAAAGTGCCATCAACTGTTACAAAGGCTATGTGGCCCTTTGGAGTATAACAGCACCACCACCTGCGAATTTGCACCTTAGCTCAGCACATTCTAGCCTGCTTCTGAGATATGGTTACAGCAATTCAAAACAGACTATGTCCTAAGAGGATTTGTAACCAATCAGGAACAACTTCTTTAACCACTTTTCAAAGGCAGAGAGGTGACTTGTTTGTTTTTGAGTGCAGGTAGAGTTGAGGATGACAGAAATTACACACCCTTAATGTAATAAAATATTTGATTCTCTACAAAAATGAATTTGTTTTTCTCAAACACCACTAACATAACCAATTATAACCATAATGTGTCTTGGAATTATAGTAATGATTCGAAAATAATGATCCTAAAGTAATCCTAGAAATCAGATATGTATTTCCAAATCATGAAATACTTACCATAAGATTGCGAAATAAAACAAGACAAAAAGTGACCTCTGGACATGCATGCAATGACTGTTCCTCATAATATGAGGAAGCAGAGAACAATAGTGTAATGTGCCACCAGCTCTTGTGATTTTTTTTTCAGTTTTCCTTTCTCTAAAAAAAAAAAAAAAAAAAAAAAAAACATTAAATAATCCAAATCAACTACAACTGTGAGAAGCCTGTGCTATTTTCCTCATATTTCACATGTGGAATTCAGTATAAAGAAGATATATGTTATTTAGAAAACATGGAAAAAATTCAGATAGATATAAAGGAATGAAGGATTTTAAAGTATAGAATATGGTTCATTGTCATTCCAGTGTTACACTTAAATAAAATGCCTTTTCTTTAGCAAAACATACCATTGTTATAAAAAGTTACTTTTATTAATGTCTCATGGGCTCTAATATATTTTCATTTAAGTGTCAAGTATACTGCAGTTGATGCACCAAATACATAAAATTATTAGGGAGTAATGATAGATATTATCAAAATTTTTTGATTGATTCATACTTTGTTTACTCTGCATTTACTACCCAAAGCCACAAGCTTAATAGTTCTATTTATAAAAACAAAGTTAGGCAAGCTCAATGTGAAGAACAAATAAATGTGAACTCATTTTTAACTTGTGGATGCATGCACGCACACACATCTTTTTATTATCAGCATGCTCCCAAATTAAAATTGTTACCACATGCTAAGTAAACTTTTTCAGATGTTCAACAAAGGAGATCAAAAGAGATTTCATCACATATTTTTAGATCTCTGACCAAGCAAACATATAGGAACACAGACATGTCAAGACATCAAGTGATCCAAAAGGTACAGTAATTTGGAAATTTTCCGTTCAATGAAACTTCCAAGAAGAGTAGTTTAGTGTGCTTTCGTACTTTCCTAGCTGAAGTTTTACAGGTGAGACTGAGCTTGGGGATTTACTCAGTAGTTGCCTGGAGGCAAGACATGAGTGCAGACTAAGATGAAGAGGAGAACACCAATAAACTGAGATGAGAGGTTGCGTTCTTCTTGTAGATAGAAAAATCCCCAGACAAAGCATGCAGGTGGAAGGAGCATGTTCTATTTGAGGCTATGAGAAAAACAGCTTGAATGATTTTCTACCAGAATTCCCAGAATGACAATGTGATAGATAAAAATCATATGCTGGAATCTGATGATGTTCCTGGAATCCTTTTTGCTTGCTACAAATTCTCACAGCTTGTCCTAAACCTCTTCAGTAGGTAGAGGAAATATAAAGGATGTGTGTGGGTCCATTCTCTGGTGTATAAAACTCAATTGATTTTACTTTTTTGTTCCATCCTTACCTATTCATGCAGTACATTACCAGGTTTGGGGCCATTTCTGAATCTAAGCCTAAGTACTACTCCAGTTTTTAAAATTGAAATTGAGTTTTCTTATTTTATTACCTTTTTTAATTTTTTTCCGGTACTTAGGAACACTCGATACTGAGCCACATCCTCAGCCCTATTGGCTGAGGCTGGCTTTGAACTCTCAATCCTCCTGCCTCAGCCTCCCCAGCCAGGGGATTACAGGCAGGCACCACCATCCCCGGCTCTATCGCTTTTTAATCCCTATCTTGTTTCTCCACTTGGTGTCTGGTCATGGTCTTCCTTTTTCTCATCTCCTGGTTTTTCTCCACATTCAGCAACTGTAATTGGACTAGCACACCTTCTCCAGCTTCTCATGCGCCTCACCTGTCCCTGACCTGGCTGGAGCATCTCCTTTTTAACACTGTATGTGGCTTTACAGTAGGCACAGGTGTCTCACTCACAGTACAAGAGTGTTATTCTTGTTCTAGAAGGATTTTATAATATAATAGCTGTTATTAACCTTTCTCATATTCTTCCTCAGAGTAAGGTGTACTTTTTGATTATGTTTCTATTAAAGTATAATGTTAAGGGGCTGTGTTTAATAGCTCAGAGGTACAGCACTTCCTCACATGTGTGAGGTGCTAGGTTCGATCCTCAACACCACATTTAAAAAAATAATTAATTAAAGGTATTGTGTCCATCTGCAACCAAAAAAAAAAAATTAAAAACATAACATTAAGTCCTGAAATACTTCTGGGAAAAAAAGTAGATGTATAAAGCCACTCAGAAACAAATCAAGACAAGATAACTAAGACAAAAAGACCCCATCAGTGGCAATCAGGAAATTGCTATACTTTTTAGAATCTCTTATTGAACTCTTAAAAGACATTAACGTATTATGAAAGAAAAGTAATGAACAAATTTAATAATATGCTCAAGAAAGTTAACTTGGAATGAAAAGGGGACCCCAAAGGCATTTCCCTCAATCTCAGAATAGTATGTTACCCTCACCAGCAATAATAAAGCACTAATAGTAAAATAATACTAATAATATTTGTGAAGATGGCATACTGAAGGTTTTTGTTGTTGCTGTTGTTTTGGGTACCAGGGACTGAACTCAGGGGCACTCGACCACTGAGCCACAACCCCAGCCCTATTTTATATTTTATTTAGGGATAGGGTCTCACTGAGTTGCTTAGTGCCTTGCTTATTGCTGAGGCTGGTTTTGAACTTGCCATCTTCCTGCCTCAGCCTCTGGATGCCCTGAGATTATAGGTGTGGTGCCACACAACTGACCATGAGGTTTTTGAAAGATAATTTTAATTAAAAAAAAAAAAAACAAGTTGAAAAGCTGAACTCAAGAAAATATGAAAGTGTTCATGAAAAGAATGAATACTGAACCTCTTAATACTGAATACTGAACCTCTGCTTTTTGGTGGAACAAATGATTTACTCAGCTAAACACAGGTATAGAGAACTTATTACTGTGAGGCAGGGTATGGCTGTTCAAGGGCTTAAGGGAGTCAAATTACAGATCCAGAGTTTTATTAAAGGAAGTTAAAGACTGTGTCAATATATTTGTCAAAAAACTTCATGGATGTATCACCACAGAATGGATTCTGGATCAGTTTAATTAAGCATTAACATTTTTGCTGTTTTTGTTGAGATTTTGTTAAGCACAAATTTCTATATCAAATTATTTTCTAAAGCTCTAAGATTAAGTTATAGAATACTCTGTTCATAATTTTAACCCTGAATCTTTATAATCAGATATATTCAGTATTTCAAAATGAAGAGTTTATATCAAAAGACACTGATTTCCAAGTTTAAAATTTCAAATCTATCTTCTTTAATAATTGTCTTTACAACCGTACCCTATTACTGCCACTAAAAAAACACATATCTGCAAAATGAAAATAACATAATTGAGTTTTTTATAAACATTTAATTGGAAAAAATAATTGCTATAAATATGCTATATAAAATATAAATGAAAAACAAGTGGTTAGATGTAGATAATGACGTAACATAGAAAAGTAACAATAGTTCTAAATATAATATGGGGCACATTCTATATGTCACTCTTTTAACAATTTTAATTTCTTTGTACAGTTACAACAAATCAGGATGAAACTGGTTTGAGAATAAAATGCCACAAGTAATTAAAAAATCAGAATATTCTGTAACATTGGGGGTTCATTTACATATATGAGGACACAACAAAAAAAATGAAGAGGAACCACTTCCTATGGGTTCATGAAGATATTTTTAAACATTTGATGTCACTTTACTAATCAATGTCACTTTTATATTAAAAGTGAGATTATATTAAACAGCATTTAAAAGATATTTTTTCTTAAACTGATCTACCCTAAAGAGGTCTCATACATGTCAAGTTCTTCTAAACAAGAGGCAGTTTTTCTGGCTATTATTTCTGTTACTTTGCAATTCTGCAGATGACTCAACAGCCTAAGTTACACTAGGAAGAGATTTTCCTGAAAAGCAGAGTAGTTTTACAGGGAGTGAGAAAGTTCCCAACTAAATTCAAAAGAATTTCATTTAATTAGAAAACTTCTCTAGCTAATTTGCTACAATAGCATGCTCCCCTCATAGACCAATTCTACTATCTAGCTGAAGAATGCATAGTTTATGGGGGAACATCCTCAGAGTGATACAAAATAGTGTCATTTGTCATATTACCAAGAACCAGAGAGAAAGCTTTCAAGATATAATCATTCCAATTTTCCAGGATATGCGAGGAACTCAAAATCTGAACATCAAAAATCCAAATAACCCACTCAATAAATGGGCAAAGGAACCTGTACACACACTTCACAGAAAAAAAAATACAAATGGCCAACAACTGTATGAAAAAATGTTCAACTCAGTCCAGTCAGAATGGCATTATCAAGAATACAAGTAACAGTAAATCTTGGCGAGGATGTGGAGGGAAAGGTACACTCACACATTACTGGTGGGACTTCAAATTGGTGCAACCACTCTGGAAAACATTATTGAGATTCCTCAGAAAACTTGGAATGGAAACACCATTTGACCCAGTTATTCCATTCCTCAGAATAAATCCAAAGAATTTGAAATCATACTCCTATAGTATTGTAGCCACCTCAATATTTATAGCAGCTCAATTTACAGTAATTAAGCTATGGAACCAACCTAGATTCGCTTCAATAGATGAATATATAAAGAAAATATAATAAACACACACACACATACACACAGTAGAATATTACTTAGCCTTAAAGAAGAAGGAAATTATGGCATTTGCCAATAAATGGGTGGAACTGGAGAATTTCATGCTAAGTGAAAAAAGCCAATCCCTCAAGACCAAAGGCTGACTGTTCTCTCTGATATGTGGATCCTAACACACAAAAGGTGGGTAGGGGGAGAATAGAAGTTAATTTGATTAAACAAAGGGGAATGTAGGGAAGAGAAGGGAGGATGGGAAAAGGAAAGACATAATGAATTGGATGTAACTTTTCTATATTCATATATGAATATATAACTAGTGAACTCCACATCATGTACAACCACAAGAATGGGATCCTAATTAGATTAAATCATATTCCATGAATGTATAATACCATGTATATCTAAAAAGAACAAATAAAAAATTTTTAAAAGATATAATCATTCCAACTTTTTTTTCAAAAGTACAAACTAGACAGCAAGATCTTCCACACATGGAGAGACATGTTTCAGAGCCTGTTCTAATCACTGGAAAACAACACAAGCCTAAAATATCACTTTGCCAAGGTATACGAAGAACAATTCAGGTTTGCTGGGCATGGGGGTATACACCTGTAATCCCAGCTACTCAGGAGATTGAAACTGGAGGATCACAATTTCGTAGCCAGTCTGAGCAACTTAGAGAGATTGTATCCCAAAATAAAATAAAAATGGCTCATGATATGATTTCAAATATGTAATTTAAGATATGTCTAAGGAGTTGGACAGACTCATTAAGCTATCTGGTACAAAAGCAAAACAAAAGAAAAACAGATTACAGTTCAAAGATATACCTATTTTTGTTTATCAAGCTTAGTTAATTGTAATTCAATAAATATGTGACTTCAATCCTATAAAAGACTTTCATGGAAAGGTGGTATAGAAGGAACATAGACTATCCTCCTCCTCCTCATCACCATCAATGACATCACCAACATTTTAAAGCCTTTTACAAAGTTGTTTCAAGTTTGTCCTTTCCTTTTGAAGGGGTAAAGTCTAAGCAGACAGATTCCATATAAGTTCTTATTTTATAGATGCAAAAATTGAAATACAGAAAAGGTATATAAACTCATGATGACATGATCCCAGACACATAGCCAGTAAGCATTCTGAACAAATACAGTTTTAGATAAAGGCTATTTCTACCCTGCTTTAGGAAGAACGTATTTTC
Organism: Urocitellus parryii; assembly: GCF_045843805.1. Lineage (NCBI taxonomy): Eukaryota > Metazoa > Chordata > Mammalia > Rodentia > Sciuridae > Urocitellus > Urocitellus parryii. The sequence goes on along the minus strand of NW_027554016.1, from coordinate 4,237,963 downwards.
TGCCTTTAATGAAAAGACATACCCAATCTGTGAGCTATACTACCTTCTAATGGGAGAAAATATGCCATTGCAGATAAAACACAGGTATGGGGGCTGAGGTTGTGGCTCCGTGGTAGAGTGCTTGCCTATCACAAGTGAAGAACTGGGTTTGATTCTCAGCACCACATAAAAATAAAATAAATAAAATAAAGGTAATGTGCCCATCTACAACTAAAAATGTAAAAAATCAAAATTAAAATTAAAAACACAGGCATGTGCATTACATTCAGGGGCCTCAAGTTCACACTCCTCTGTTTCTTTGGTAAGCTGGTCAACAAGCATGATCCTAAGCTCCCTCATTTGCATATTGGAAAAATGCCTCTCTAACCCCCCTGCATATGGTTATTATGAAGATTAAATTAGATACATATGATGAGAGCTCTATGTAATGTCGAAAACATTCTATAGGCACACACATTTTCAAAATGTTCCCTTTCCTCCAAACATTGAAACATTCTATTCTGAGAATATAACATTATGCCCAAGGGGATATATGCTATGGTCCTTGCTCATGACTAAAGAGAAAAAAAATTGTAATATAGAACAACATAATGTAAATAGGAGAGAACACAAAAATATGAGGCACCAATAGCTCTTAAATAAGATAGAAAATGAAGGGGCCTCCAGTAGTCACTTCCTGATAGTTATTTTCTGCCAGTAATTACAGTCCCCATAAGTTACTGGTCTTTTAATCTTCCACACAACATTCTTAAAAGGTAATTGTAACAGGTCTTATTTCTGAGATATTTCCATGAAACCATAAGTTCATGATCCTCATTTTCCCCCTGTAAGCTAAGCAGGGGCTGCTATTGGCAGGAGGAAGAGTGACCTCACAGGGACATGTCAGCCAAGGGACTCAGCTCTGGCTTAGCAAACCAGCAACACAAAGCGTAGTTTATTTGCAGAAAACCAAAAGTTGAAAAGGAAAAATATCATTGGATCTTTTCAGTCAAGGAAAATCTTGGTACTAGTGAGTGATAAGTTCTTAAATGTGTTGTGTTCATTTATAAAGATTTGAGACTGTATAAAGTGACACTGTGTGTTAAAAGGTAACAACATGCAGTTTGATTTTTGAAAACCTTTTGATTTTTTTTCCTCCACATAGGAACCACATGCACCTAAATCCTGTGTGTCTCTTTTGCTGTAAACTTTGGTTTCTTTAAGAGTACACCAAATCATTTTCTTCCAATGATTGTTTGTCAGATTTAATTAAAGCTAATAAACAAACCACCCAGCAGCACTTTGAAATACCCTTTCACAAATAATGTCACTAATAATACATCCTCCCTCCCAAATAATTGCATTTAGATTTGGTAAATACGATGAACTCTTATTTGGAGATTTTGTCTGTTTATTTTCCAGGATTTCTACTATTAACTCCTTTGTAAACCCAAGATTTCAAAGAAATGGAGTATCAGGAAGTCTTTTATTTTTTTCCCCTCAAATGTATAAGAAAATTTATTTTTATATTAAAAATTAAGTAAAGCAACTCTTCTTTCTCAAGCATTTTCACTTAAGATTTCGTCTTTCTTCCACTAACACATTTTCTGTGTATAGAACCTAATTAAGGAAAACCACAACAGTTGTTTGGGTTTTGCCAGTGGGAATGTTTCAAAAATTAATACTTCAAAGTAACTCCTTTCCCATTGCCTCACCCACCCTTTTTGGCAAAAGACTCCTTTATTAAAGCCACTGCCTGCCTGCCCCAGCGCACACACACACTGGAAGAAGGAGCTCTGTGAAGGAATAAAAAGTTCTGGGGAGGACATTTATTTTCAATGACAAAGGGTCTGAAATTCAGCAACTTGATAAGAAATTGGTTATCTGTTCCTTGAGTTAGCTCACTGTAGCAAGAACAAAGAGAAGAAAAAGAAAAAGAAGGAAAGAAACTAGGATTTGGCAAAAACCTTATCTTCTGGTGTCTTCCACTGGCTGGTGGCAACACGTGCTGTCACCACCATTGAGTGTCAGTGTCGGCTGGTTGGGTTCATCTGCTTGGGGCCTTTTCCCATTAGCTCAGGACCTTGTGGTCTTGTAAGAGCTCCTGGAAGCTTCAGGTTCAAAAGCCTCTTTTGGTCACCAGAGCTCCTTCTGCTTGTTCCTGTCTGTGGCTTCCTGTGTGTGCCTGTTTATGAAATGCCCCTTTCCAAGTAACCACGGACTGCTGGAACTTTTACAGGATTCATAATGATTCATTTGATCTTCAAATGCTTGGAAAGAATCCGTGTTGGTCCTGTCCGCTTTCTACCACTTGAAAGTCTGTCAGCCCAATTAACACATTCTCATTTCTGCTCTACCAGGGCTCTCTGTGGGAAAGTTTCTACCAAACCCAAGAGAAATTTACAATTTCTGAACCCCCCCTTTTTTTTTCTTTCCAAGTATTTACACTTTCAAAGGTTGAGAAATATCTTTGTCAAAAGATTACTTAGGACAAATTCCATCTCCCTCCGTCTTTTGTTTCTAAATGACATCATCCATATGAGAAAGTCACTAGAAAATGAAATATTATAAACCTTTTTCTTAATGCTAATATTTAACCACACAAATAATGATCAGTGAGCCATGTGCAAAACAAATTTGATAATTTTCTGATGTACCTTAAATACCTTTCTTGAACTCTAAAGTTATCTTAAAATTTTAATTTTCTATTATTTGGTTCTTTTTATACTCATAATAGTATCTAAATATGAACAGGATTTAGGTTTGAGGATAAACCATTTCTAACATATTCATTATGGCATCTTCTTTTAGACTGACTCCAGTTCTCTTGGGGGAAATGCATCATTCATTATTATCATCAAATGAATATAATATCATTCAATATCTTCATGATTTTTAACTCATGCTGTTTTTAGCCTAGATTCTATATGTTGCAATATACCTTACCAATATATGCATTTTCATCCATCAACCATATTACAAAATGAAGAACAAAGCACATAATATGTAGTATAGTATAAGCATACTGTATTTTGGCCAAAGACATACTTGCACTAAAATTATAATTATCATATACCTATTTATATATCATATACTATTATCATATACCTATTTATATCATTATCATTATCATATACCTATTTATATATCATATACCTATTTATATATCATATACTCTATTTATGAAGGATTTTTGATAAATTATTAAAAATATTTTGGCTCACTATCTCTAATTTTTGAGTTACCTGTGCTGACCTTCATCCTAACCAATATGGCACCCAATTCAAATTTGAGGGGTCACTGAAAGTTCTGAGGGAGAAGAGGTGTCTCAGATGGACAACTGATGGGTGAGGGGAGAGGGTAGGCATGAGAGGGTGAACACATCATGATGAGGAAATGGGATACACATATAAGGAGAACAGAGCATGGCAGGCTCACACTAAAGAAACTTCGGAAAAGGTTCAAGTCTTCATGGAAGTGGCGAGCGAGTAGGTTCCAAGAGATGAGATGGCCACTAATATAAACAGGGCTGGATGAAGAAGGACTTATCAACCACTGCAAGAACTTGCTATTTGAGGAATTATGAAGCCCCTGAAGTGTTTTATTCTGTTTTGTTTTTAACAGGGGAGAACCAGATCTGCATTACAGTAAGATTATTTTGGCAGAACATATGTAGAAGTTCATTTCAATGACACTGATATTCTTTTACACTGAAAGTCTTGTGCCAACTCACAACATGGAAGAATGAGTTTAAACAAACACTTTTGTACTAAAAGATATGAACTTGATATTATAAACCTCTGAATAACAATATCACTCAATTGCCCCTTTATATGTTCTTGAGTTCTAAGATGGAATTGGTGCATATAGTAACTTTGCAAACTAAAATTATATTAAATGCTAATTTACATAATGCATAATAAAGTTTCCTGCATAGTCATTAAATGATTTGAATATTCTAGGTAGGACAATGTAATTGTCTTAGTTTATATTACAAAAAAAGCTTTCTATATTTTTAAAATCAACCGTTAGACAGTTAATAGGGACACAGCACTTGCTTTTTAAGATTTATTAACAAAGCCACCTATAAATGAGAAGTACATACAGTGGTAGTAACAAGAATTCTAGAATATAAACGAGAAAAGGAAATTGTGTTCATTTTTGATTATTGTGTTCTCCACAGAAAATAATGTTACAGTTTAAACAATTTATATTTCCTCTATCTTCATACTGTTAGTCCTTTGTGTAACCTAAGGTATTTCCCAAAGAAACCAAAAATCTGTAGGTGATGAGGAATAACAGGAAATGGGCTGTCAGAGCGAAAGAAATTTCCTTCCTATAGGCAAATGAGGCTTTGCTATTTTTCATTCTATTTTAGTGAAAAATGTTACCATCTTTCACTGAACCTAAAATGCTATCAACTGTAAAACCTAGCCTGATTTCAGAGTTGTTGGACATGAATAAAAAAGACATAAGTGATTAAAAAAAAAAAAAAAACACTAGCGCTACAGAAAAACTAAAGTCCCTAAGCAACTTTCTCACGGTCTTCTCAGAACCAACGCAATAATGAAGATGCTTGTATACAAACAAAAGCTTCTGCGAACATATGGTTGCATCTTCTTAAGCTTTAATTTAAACATTTGTATGCATACATACAGTATACGCATGTGCATTCATGCATGTGCAGGACACTTTGTGTATGCGCGTGCACGTGGGCATGCATGCAAAGACTGAATTTCCATGGGGTGGAGGGGAGGGTCGGACAGAGGAAATAAGAGGGAAAAATCTACAAGGCAATGAATAGCCAGAATGCCATACCATAATATGAAAATGAGCTATAGCATTCTTATTAGCACTAAGTAAAAAAAAAAAAACCATTAAAACCCAGTTAAAAAATATTAAGAAGATTTGTCTTTACAGTTCTCTGTCACATAACAATGACAGAACAGCAATAAATAATAATACTTTTATGGTGCAGAAACTAAAATTCACCCTTTTTTTTCATGAGAGTTTATGAGAGTTTAAGTAAAATGAGATAAACATGTAGTAAGTGAATTTGTTGTGTAAAATAATTTATTTTATAAGCTATTATATGGTTTTCATTCTCACAAAAATTAACACTGCTTTCCCTGATCCATAATTGGGTTAAAAACAATGAAAATGAGTAATGTAATGTATATGTAAGTGTTAAGCTGAGCTAAAGACAGAATCACTGACATAATGATGAATAAAAATAAACTACAATGATTTTTAAGCTAAATTGTAATAATAACCAAAGAAGAGAGAGGCAAATGTCACAGTTTCAATGACTTAAAACATACTGTTAAAAAAAATTCTGATTTTAAAAACGGGTTGCATAATTCAGCACTCATGTTACAAGCAACTGTCCCAGGTTGGAGGGAGACGCAGGAAAATTTGGAACTAAAAATGTAAGACATATGGTCTTGATTGCCTTTCGCAGCTACGTTAAGAGTTCAGTGTAAAGAAAAGCGTTCCAAACGCCAGCTTGTAAACTAAGTTTTTATGTGAAACTCTAATAAAACAGCAGCAGATGTTTCTATGCTATTAATTTGTTTGGGACATTTTTGGCTGGTTCCTTCCAAATCAACTGCTATCCCTTGTCCAACAACTGCAGCATTCATTTATTTTTTACACAAGGAGAAAGAGAGAAGGGAAGCGTTTCCTTTGGAATAGATAGTTCACCAATTGGTTGTATTCATGGGAAAGAGAATGGTTGCAGTTGTGCATTTCCCCCCTTAGAAAATGGTGAAAAGGTGCTTTTTTTAATTGGTGGACTAAATTATCCAGCCAAACCATTGCTGAAGTAAAAATAAAGTACTAGACTGTTCAAGAACATACATTGTGTAAAACAGCACAGACTCTAGCATGAAGACTACTTAAACAAACCTTGAATTACTTGATCTTCTAAACTTGCTTATACTGAGGTATATTACAGACAGATTCATTCTGGTGCTAAGTGTTGTGAGTAAAAGATCCTCACCTGGTAAAATGTTCACACTATCAGAGTCAATTCACTTGCATTCCTCCACTCCCACCTGTGGAATCAATGCTTGTTGCCCCCAAAGACCTTAAGAGGGGCTGGGAATGTGGCTCAAGCGGTAGCACGCTCGCCTGGCATGCGTGCGGCCCGGGTTCAATCCTCAGCACCACATACAAACAAAGATGTTGTGTCCACCAAAAACTAAAAAATAAATATTAAAAAAATTCTCTCTCTCTCTTTAAAAAAAAAAAAGACCTTAAGAGATCACCTTTTGACGGAGATTAGATAGACACATGGATAGACTGGATATATTCACACAGACACACACACTATGTATGTATATATACACACCGTATATGCCTTATTGATATTTATTAAAACATCAAGTTTTACCTCTAGAAAAAAAACAAATAAGATTTTTTAAAGTAAAAATATGCCTGTCCTTAACTTAGTCTTTCCTATTTCCAATCACTCTTCTGCCAGAGAAGGCAAAAACTGGAGAAAGAAGAGTCTGTTGATTCTTTCCAGTTGAGACACATGTGTGCACTCCTAACAAGTTCTGCTCTGTGACTAGGCAGTTTGCTTATTATGAAATTATACTCTATGACTGGTTTACTGGGAATTCAGTGTTAAGGATCATTCTCAGTCCATACAGCTTAATAATATCTTTCCAGATTACACAGAAATCCTTAATAGGATTCAAATGGAAGCCCCAAAGCCTATTACTCTATGAAATTACTCAGGCTACTGGCTAAAGTGCCAAAATAATTTGGATTTCAGTTTTGTTTCTCAAACAAATGTAATAAAGTATCATTAACAAATTCAACTAAAGCTGGTTCAAGTTCAAAAAGTCTGCACAGTCTAGTGTAATTAGAGAAGAGAAAGTTTTAAAGCCCTAATGGAATTTTCTATAATTCTCTCTTTAATTGGAAAACGTTTACTACTTGGAAGTATTTCTATGATATAAAAGCCAACTAACAAAGCAGTCTACCTTCTAAGACGTTTTCTATTCATGATTCTACTCTGATCTTTTGACACCACAGCTGCTCTTCTAGTTTGTAGAAACAACTAAATCTTACAATACCTCTCAATTGGCCTGAGAATAAAATCCATGTTCTGGACTGAGGAGCACCTTTATGATCTAGCTTCTGTCCTACCTAGGGTCTTTCCATCTCTTGACCCCCACCAACACTCTGTGTTCTAGGGAGACTGTAGATTTTCAGTTCCCTAAGGGAATCACTATCCATTTAGCTACCAATTCAATGCTAGTGTATGACCTCCTCCTACACACCAAAATCTTAAGGGTTAAATCCTATTTGTCCTATCAGACTCAGATCAGAGACTCTTTTTGTTCTTCCTGCCATTTTTCCAATTCATTTCTTTGCACTGCTTTATCTCATTATCACTTCTATTGCTTTCTTTCTACTGTAAGGTGGGAAAAGGATCTTACTTTCCCATGCTCACACAGAACACAGTCCTAAACTTTTCTACAGCATATCACTTGTCAATCTCACTCAAGCTCCTGCCCCAGTAGCAACTCTCTAAATGTTACCATGAGATCTCCTAGCAAGGTGCCTGAATTATAGAAGTCCTTTGACAATGTAGGTGGACCCAAACGTTCTTTAGGACCTATACAACAATAGTAGAATTTGCTAGTAGGGGTTACATACACATCTAAATAAAAATGGGTTTTCAAAACTTATCCCAAACTGAGTCTTCTGCCTTAAACTTCCTTTCATCTTCCTACAAAATTACATTTCTCTTTCACTCTTCCTTAACTCAAAAAGCCCTCCAATACTCCCATCTTAGAGTAAAAGCCAAACTGTCTAGGAGACTCTCCACCATTTATTCATCCCACCGCCCCAGCCACACAGAGGTCCTAGCCATTCCCGAAATGCCTCAGGCAAGCCTCTTCCCTCAGGGCTGGGCTGCTGCAGTTTCTACTCCCTCTGTGTCCACTGGGGAAAGGCACAGGCTCTCTCCTTCAGCTCCCTCACATTTCTACTCAAATGTCACATGCTCACTGAAGCTTATCCAGATCCCCCTATTTAAAACTGAATGAACACCCAGGGACTTCGCATTTCCTATCCCCTCTTCCTGCTTTCCTTTTCTGCTTCATCATCTAACAAAGAATTTACTTTTAGTTATTTATATTATTTACCATATATCCCTTCTTCTGTACTTTAAGAACCATGAAAGCAATGAAAGCAGGATTTGAAGTTTGTTTGTTTGTTTTTCCTCTCTTTTGAGTCACTTCAGCACCTAGAATAGTACCTGCCATTAAGGTGATATTAAATTAATATTTAACTGAAAAGTATGCAATGAATAAATTTCAACTATATTTTTATTTCCAAGCATGATATATCACTATGCTAAAATAAACTAAAATCCTAACTTGAACCATTATTTTAATTGGATTTTTGCAATTATTCTTGTAGTAGAACTTTTTAAATGACAAGAATAAAATATTAAACTTCTAAAAGTAGTTTTCCTTGTATTTGTAGTTTTTAGAAATTGATAAAAGAGTTTCAATATAAAATGTTATCAACTATTCTGGATGCAAAAAAAACACACTTACAGATATTTTATCAATTGTTATGTGATCTAATCTTTGGACTAGGAAAATTTCAATTAAATAATAGTCCAATAATTGGAAAGAAAATGGTGTGTAACATGCCAAATATTGCACATCTTGAATCTTTAAACACACACACAGGCACCACTTTGATAACAGAAAAGATCCAGAAAGTCATACAACTTGAAATTCACATCATGTCTAGGCTGAAACTCATGTTCGCAAAAACGTCACATTGAAAACCCCTTCTTTACTCTGCTGGGATTTGCAAGGAATAAACACATGTATAAATATATAAATATGAATATATCTTAAATCACCTGTAACTATAATGTATATACAGTGCTCTCACCTAAAATTAGTTTATTTTTTCTCTGAAATATTAATATCTGTACTTTCAATTTATCAAAAATCACTTAAAAATAATTTTCAGAATCACTCTATTAAAGAAAAATGCATTTTTATCCATCACATGAAAAAAGTTGCACATCATGCACACTTCTGACCTCATTCTCAAGGTTATCTAGCTGGTAAATCAGATCTTAACTCAATAAATCTGACTCTAGCATCGATTCCAAAACTACTTCAGACTGCCTCCTACAGTACCATGCTAAACACATTCATCCCTCTCTCACCTCTTGGTGTAGCTCTCATTTGCAAAAATATACTGGTGCAAAAACATTTCATTTTCCATGTTCATGTAGTATTTGAAAAATTGCATAAGATTCAACACTTTATAGTAAAATGGGCTTTGTGTTTGGTGATTTTGCCCAAGTGTAGGTCTTCTAAGCATGCTTAGTAGAGTAAGCTAAGCTCAGATGTTCAGTAGGTTAGGTGTATTCAGTGCATTTTTTTAATTTATGATATTTCCAACTTACAGTGAATTTATTAGGACATAACCCTATCATAAGTTAAGGAGCATCTGCATATAGTTGTGGTTAAGTACAATATAGCAATTTCACTCATTAAAAGGGCAAGAAATTTTTTAAAAATTTTAATTTGTTATATATGACAACAGAATGCATTACAATTTACATTACACATATAGAGCACAATTTTTCATATTTATGGTTGTACACAAAGTAGAGTCACATCCTTCATGTCTTCATATGTGTACTTAGGGTAATGATGACCATTGTATTCCATTGTCTTTCCTACTCCAAGAACTTTTTAATTCTAATGTTTTAGATTCTTCAGTCACAGTATTTGTGTTTCATCGGTCATTGTAATTATACATAGTAGTGGGATTCGTTGTTACATATTTGTACATGCACACAATAGAAGAATAAAATTTGGCTATTTTGTTGCCCATTATTATTAATTTATAAATTGCATTTATAAAACTTCAAATGCAGTGTTTAGTTGAAAAGTGCCATGGATTATCTTATTATGAATCATTATCTAACAACTAGATTCCATTAAGTAACCATTTATTTAAGTCATTTGGTCTGTCTCAAAAACTTTATTTGTAACAGCCACATTAGTAACATATTCTATCATGAGAATATACTATGATTTAATTATCATCCTATAGTTGGACATTTGTTAGGACCAATAATAGGCCTTCTATAATGCCTGGCTTAAATATTTTAAAAATGATACCTATGCACTGCCATCTAAGTCTGAAAAGTCTCTGACTCTATCCTGTATGCTAAGTAGGGCCATGCATGGTGTTTTGGAGACTGGGGATAGTGGATTCTCCAGCTAACCCTTCCTTCTTTATTCTATTGCCCATAATCTAGGGTGGTTGCTGGGTCCCTATGCATATTAGTAAGAAGTTTAATTATTTGCTCCTCTGTTCCCTGATAAAATATTACTTTTATTTATAGTTTCTGATAGCCTTTTTAAGGTTTGTAACTGTTGTTAGATGGAGTTCAAATGACTTACACATAGGGAATTTGTAAGCAATGTTTAAGTGAAAAAAAAACAATAATTAGGGATGTTAATATTATGAAAAACTTTTTTATGGTGTGGAAGATCAAACTCAGGGCCTCACATGGGTTTTTTTTTCCCTCTTTTTTTTGCTTTTTAAAGCTTTCAAAAAAGTTCTATATTAGAAAATGCCATAGTATGGAGTTGGCCTGGATACAAGTATTTTTTGCCACCACCTGCCTTAGTCTCAGTTAACTTTCATTTTAAAATATATAATTATGAAAAATCTTGTATGCCAAAAGTAGTTGATAGACATGAGAATTATTTAAATTTGTACATACTAGATAAATCTATGACTGTTAATTCGAGTTTACTTAATATGAGGGTCTGAGAATCATAATTTGAAGATGAATATGTAGCAAAATATGAGATTTGAATTTTATTTTATTTATTTACTTGTTTGTTTGTTTGGTGTTTTGAACCCAGGTGCCCTTAACCACTGAGTCATAACCCCAGCCCTTTTTATTTTTTATTTTGAGACACAGTCTCATTAAGTTGCTCAAGCTGACCTTGAACTTGTGGTCCTCTTTCCTGGACCCAGTCTCTGGTATTACAGACCTGCACTACCATGCCTGGCCTGTCATTTGAATTATAAATTGTCAATAGACAGTAAGACTTCAGGTAGAGAAAACAATTAAATTGCACAAAACTTAAAAGTTTTAATTATAACTTTCGCTTTACATAAATTAGGGTCACAATCATTAGAAGACATTGTAAAATATTCTGCTCTTAAATTTCTGCTTTTTTCTGGTTTTATTTTCTTTCTACATTTTTATGCTTCTGGTGTTCAGACCATCTTATATATCTACTAGTTATATTACTCATATGTATTATATACCCGTCACATCATAAGTATTCTTTGTTTTTTTTAATCTTGTATTTTCCTCAGGCTAATTACTTTGTTATCCTCCCTGGATAAGTTCATTTTTATTATTTTTTTTATTCTATCACCTAGCCATCCCTTTTCTGGGCATATACTCAAATAAAATAAAATCACTACCTCTTAAATATATCTCTATGAACGTTATTCACAATACCCAAGTTATGGAAAGAACTTGGATGTCTAAAGGCAGACAAATATATCAAGAAGATATGCTATGTCCACACATTGCACATGCATGAGCATGCATTGGGTATATGTGCCTATGTGCACGTGCACGCACACATACACACACACACACACACACACACACACACACACACACATTCAATGTAATATTATTCAGCCCTAAAAAGAATGAGATTTGCTATTCACCACAATATGGATGAACTTGAAGGACATTATTATGCTAAGTGAAATAATCCAGACACAGAAAGAAAAAAACTCATGACTTCATTCATATGAGGAATCTAAAATTTAAAATTTGAAATATACAAAGATGGAGAATAAAAGTGTGGTTACTCAAAGGAGGAATGATGAGACGTAGGTCAGAGGATACAAAGTGGCAAATACATTGGATGAACAAATATAGAGATTTCATGTTCAACATGAGGGTATATGTGATATTATAGTGTATATGTGATTTATGCTCAGTGAATAGAGATTTTAGCTATCTTGCCACAAAAACTTTAAAAATAGGTAACTGTATCAAATGACTGATGATGTTAATTTGCCTCATTTTAGCAAGATTTTTACTATCAATATGTATCTATATGATCTATCTTATTATACATAATAAAACATTTTAAAATTTTACCTGTTAAAGAAACATTCTTTTTCATGTAAATACTGTCATTTTAGGATCTTGGAGTGAAAATATACTGGAATATTTTCTGAGAAATAACCGGATTAAAACAGAAGATAGCACTGAGATCATCTGGTATCATGCAGCTAACCACAAAGCACAGATGAATGAGGCATTGAAAAGTAAGTCAGTCCAGTTTCTGATGTTTGCTTTAAAGAGTAGATTAATTCAATACCTTTTTTTTGATATCTAACCAAATTTTTTTAGTCCTAATCTACCAAATTCATTGGACAAAGGAGGGCATTCTTCTCTCTGCTTCCACCTGAACAGTGAGAAACAGCTGTCTGGACATTTGTGTTTGCTAGAACTTTCTTCAAAAGGACTGTTCCAGAATTTGGATTTGGGGATGATGGTGGAAGTTAGAAATTATCTCTCAATTAAGCTGTACCCACTGACCTATCTTTATAGGTAATATAAGTAATATTTTGAACCCCATCTACTAATTTGGCTACCTTATTTTTCAGAATTCTTTCAGAAAATGTAATGCTGTTTGTTGAACCTTCAAACTGCATCGATAGCCTGAAGTCCTTGTGCAAACTGGCCTGTTTTTTCAAGTTCTCCTGTCCCAGTATGCTTAGTTTGCGTCTGTACCAGCCTTAGAGTCCTCTCATGGCCCAGCTGTTCTCCTCTGACTGCTATATACATTCTTTCTGGAATGCTCTCTTCTCACACTTTGCCTGGCTAACCTCTTAAACATCCTTTGGTATCAATTAAATTGCCTGTTGCTTTATGAAGACTTTTCTTGAACTCAGAATCACAATTCAGGGTAGCTCCCTGTACTCTTCCTTCACATGTGAACTTCTGTGTCCAATTTCTTTTATTTAGCATATTTTTAAAGTTCATTTATGTTCTAAGGTCTATCATTATTTCATGTCTATTTATGATTGTATCATTTCATTGTATGTATATTGCAGTGTGTTTATCCATTCATCAGTTGATAAATATTTCAGTTTCTTATTTTTTGATACTTTTACTACTGCTATGAACATTCATGTACAATTTTTTGTGGACATATATTTGCAGTTTTCTTGCATTATATGTCTATAGAGTAGAATTGCTGAGTCATAGTATGTTTAATTTTTTTAAACTGCCATACATTTTTAAAATGTCTCTATCTTTTATATTCCTACTGCTGTGTAGATAAGGATTCTAATCTTTCCACATCTTTGCCAACGTTTGTTACTGTGCGTTTTTAAAAACAGCCATTTTGGACTGGGATTGTAGCTCAGTCGTAGAGCACTTGCCTAGCATATGTGAGGCACTGGGTTCAATCCTCAGGTGCATACAAATAAAAATAAAGGTATTGTGTCCATCTATAACTAAAAAAGTTTTTTAAAGATAGCCATCTTGTGTGGTTTCTTTAAAAAATATTTTGTTGTAGATGGACACATACTTTTATTTACTTGGAAAAATTCAAAAGTAGAACACTAGTTTAAGGTAAATTAATTTAGCTTCTTGGCATGTTTGCTCATCTGTAACAAATAAGGATTAAGTACAGTACCTGACATGTAGTAGTTACTCAGTGTTAGTTTTCTTTCCTTCCTTTTATCTTCTTTAAGAGGGACATGACATCTCCTGCAGTTCTGCAGTTTTTCAGCATTAACTTAAGTTCTTTTATTTGGACAGGTAATGCTCATATGATAGAGGCCAATGTCATTCTTCCAAGTAATGGATCAGAGCATGCACAACCAGTCATGGCCCATCCCCCTGAAACAAACAGTGATAATACTCTACAGGAGTGGCTCACTGAGGTTGTGAAGAACAATAAAAGCATCAAGCTGGATTTCAAGAGGTATTTGTACAAACATGCTACTGGCTGTTATAGAGTAACTTGGGGTCAAAATTAATAGCCACACATATGTCTGACTATCTACTTTTGTATCTTTTCCAAAATGAAAATGGATTTATGGACTCTAGTATGTTTCAGAGTGGACCTAAGACCTACTGAGCTGTTTGCTATAATTGTTTCTTTGAGGCTAAAGCTAATTTTTATAAAGGGATTTATCATGCATGATCATTCTGATAACAGATTGCTAAATCTAAAGTTCTTTTGTTAATAAGTAGTCTTGGAAGGAAAGGTTCGGAGAGATTTTTTTTATGTGTATTCAGTTTGATTTATGTTGTTATTTGTGTAACAAGGGAATAATTTGGAACTTTTCAGTAACCAAAGAATTGCTTAAAAATACTATTTTGGAGACATTGATAATGAAGAATGAGGCTAAATGTCATTACTTCTATGTGCCCATCATAGGAAATTTTGCCTTTAAGTATTTTGGTGTGAAAAATTATAGGTAAAACCAGGAATAAACTGTGACACCAGAAAAGCGCACCATAAGCCCTATGAAGGCTGCTGCTATTGAAATCCAGGGTTGACAGTAAACCTGCCTTATCTCTGAGTCATACTTTAAAATTGAATTATCCTCTCTGCCCCCAAAAATAATTATTTGGAGATTTTATGGGATTTTTAAAGTGACTAACCATTTCTTATGGGGCTGAGTATATCAATAAGCCTCATTATTCTGTTGGTGAACAAATAAATATACAGAATCTTGACATGCAGGGGTTTTAATTGACTAGGTTAAAGAGTTAAAGAGCTATCTTAAAATCATCAGGCTTTTCGAGTGATGACTGGTTCAGCTCTGTTTTATGGACAAAGAGACTTAGTCCCAGAGAGATTAGGTGATTTACCTAAGGATGACAGCTAAGCTTTGCCAGCTGAAGTAGAACCAGATCCTAGGCATTCTATGCACTATGATAAAGCATCTGATCGTTGATACTTGGCAGTTTAAAGTTTTAGAATGCCTTGCCTTTTCATGTGCTCATTTTTTTTTTGTAGATCTACTATTGCCCCTTGGATTATCGACTGTGATCTATTCTTTGGCTCCCTATATATTAGCCTGTTTATTCTTTAATTTTTTTTAAGTTTTTGATGGACACAATACCTTTATTATATTTATTTCTTTATTTTTATGTGGTGCTGAGATGCAAACCCAGTGCCTACCACACACTAGACAAGCAGTCTACCACTAAGCTACAACCCCAGCCCCTGTTTATTCCTTTGTGTGTGTATGTGGGGGTAGGGTGCTGGGGATTGAACCCAGGGCCTTGTGCATGCAAGGCAAGCACTCTACCAACTGGGCTACATCCCAGCCCCCCAACTGTTTATTCTTAAATGCTAGCAGCTACCCCAAAAGAACTGGGCCACTGAAAACTGAAATTTTATAGTGATTTTTTTTCCATAACATTTGAAGAGGAATGAATGTAAATTAATGGTTATAAGAACACTTATTATGCATCAGACATTGTTCTAAGGGCATTACTTGTGTTTTTCATTTAATACTCGTAACAATCCTAAGAGGTAGATTGTTGCTGCTTTTCTCATTTTCCAGATGAGGCAATGGAGATCGAAGGGATAAGTAGCCTGCCACAGGTCACATTGTTGGTAAAAAGAGCTGTCACCCCAATTGGAGAGTTCATGCCCCTAGCCAGATTGCTGCACTACCTGTGTGAGAGGAGCTGAATGATATTTTAGTCAATGTTTAGTAGTTCTTATTTTATGCTTCTAGGTTACATGTTTTAGTATAAAATAATAAGTTTTTAAATTTTATCTGGAGTTTTAGCCAACTCCAGAGTTTAAGCAAAGAATTATTTTCCCTTAAATTGTAATTTGAAGTTACTTATTATAATGTCAAGTATAGTTTATGTTTTGTCATCCCCAATGTCTATATGAAACTTGTAGGAAAGTAGGATAAGATATTCAGTACCATGCTATTTTGATTTCTATAGCGATGTGGTATGTTTTGTTGTTGTTGTTTTCTGTTTTTGTTTTTGCAGTGCTGGGGATCAAACCCAGGGCCTCACACATACCAGGCAAGCACTCTACCACTGTGTCACATCCCCAGCCCACCAGAGTAGTATGTTTTGAAATTGGGTCTTATGGTGCCTCCAGCTTTATTCTTTTTGCTCAGCATTACTTTGACTATTCTGGGTCTTCTGTTGTTTCATATGAATTTTAGATTTGTGGTTTTAGCATGGCATTGATACAGTACAAGACAGGAAGAATTTAAAGCAGAGAAATGAGAGTATTTAAATTAGAATCTACAAAGCCAAACATTAGGGCTTCTTGAGCCATTAAAATCTAGGGCCTTCATTTCAGGAGCAGAAGAGTGAGAAGACTTGAATCTCTTTCCCTCTGCTGATATGTGGGAGAAGAGGAGTGAGAGACCAGAAGCTAAATGCTAGAGCCTGGTTTCTCTGGTTTATTTCCCAACTTACTGAGAGTATTAATTTTTCCTCTTTTTTTTTTTTTATATTGGTCGTTCATAACATTACATAGTTCTTAATACATCATTAAGGTAGGAGGCACAAAAGGAGTGGAGAGAAGAAAGATAGAAGCACAGATGGAAGTGTCCTCCCCTAAGATGAGGTAAAAGTGTGGAGAGTGTTGCTGAGTGTTCTCTCTGGCACCCACCTTCATAATGCTTAGCCTTCGCTGCAGTTAACTTTCTTGGAAATGAGCATTACTAAAGGTTCAGAAGGATTAATCTTAAAGGTCAGAAGATAGAATTAGAAGTAGTGAGGTTTTCTAGTACATTATGTGTATAATTTTAAAAAGTAAAAGTGATGTAGGCTGATTAAAACCTTATTGTTTTAAAGTACATAGGTGTCAGCTTCAGTAGATGTAGGGAGAAAAGAAAAAAAAAGAAGCAGCCTTTCAATTTAACTAAAATATCCTTGTCTCTAGTTTATAGAATAGGTGCTTACAGTAAAAGAAAAATAAATGTGGAACTCATAAACACTTTAAGGAAATATATATATTTTTTTGCTTTCTAGTTATTTTTAGAAATGTGTTTATGTCTCCAAATTCACCCAAAGAATACATGAGGCAAAAAAAATTTCTTTTTTTTCCTTTAAGGTCTTGAGCTGATACTGGAGATATAGTGCCTGGACACACTTTTTATTTCATGACTGTGTATGTGTAGGTTATGAGTACATTTCACATTTATTGTCTTATTTATACATTGTCTGATGAGTGAATATTTATGTCTTATATTGTTTCACACTTAGTGATCCTAATATGGAGAGCTTTGAAACCCCTATTTGGTCCATAAGTAGTGGAATTATTTAAGTACTGATAGAACCTTTAAGTTCCTTTCATGAATAATAAGTATAAATCAACATTTTGAGATACCTTATCTTTCTCTTCTGTGTGTGTGTGATTTTTTTATTTTATTTAATTCAGGTATTATTGTATTACATTTTTATTACAAATTCAAGAACTTTAAAACCATTAGTCTAAAAGAATTTCTTTTTACTCTAGAAATATTTCTCATTGATACCAAACTATGTTTTTAGTCTGGCAGCTGTGAAACCATCCATGATACTCTTAGAAAATGTGAAGAGGCACCTAAAGTGTCCCGTATGGATTAATGCTGATATTCTCCCTGGTCCAAATGGAAGTAACAAAGTAGTAAATGCAAAACCATTTATAGACACCGTGACATCCTTCTTTCCAGATGTGACATTTTCCTTGTGTTGGACAACAGGATGGCATCCTGAGAAAGTCAATGAAGGTGATAATGCTAATAATTTATTTTTTGTTGGTCAAATTAAAATATCCTTCAATTATAAAAATAACATCTTTAATATAAAGTAAAAAAAAATCATCCCATAAAATGTAAGAGTAATGGAGAGAAAGACCTGACCCAACAGGTATGTGTATGACCCTTCTGTTATTTTAGATAGATACTGTGTGTATGGTAGTATCTTATCACAGAGCTTCCGTGGCAAATATTTATTTGCAAAATCTAGAATAACCAAAGTTGCCTCTTTAAATTCTTTGAACAAGTCCCGAATTGGTCTCTTTCAACTTGTTAACTGTTTTAGACACCCCCATATTCCTTAGAGCAAACTCCATATGTCAGATGTCAAAAGCTTTTCAAATGATATGAAACAAAAAGTGGTTAAAAATTTCAAATGTTTCAAATGATATGAAACCAAAAGAGCACAAGTTCTGCTCCCAAGTCATTGGACAGGGCCCTCATTATGTTCTTTGTGGCTGACAGGAGAGTGGGAAGCCAGAAGACATTCTGTAGGCTGGATCCCTTCTTTTTATTCTTGTCTTTCTACAGGTGGACCTCACATTCAGTTTGTTCCTGGTTTAAACTTATTACACTATTGGGTTTATCTATTTCTTCATACATCCCTATGTAGTGATTTCTAGATAATCAGCCAGTAAGCAACTCTCTGGGCCATATTACCCACATGATAAATATAAAATCATCAACTAAAAGACATTAGAGACTATCAAGATTGTCCTGTGGATTTCAGGGTGTTCAGTTTCTATTCATGTGCTTTTTCCTTTTCCACTATGCTGAGAATGGAATCAAGGGTTTTGCACATACTAGGCAAGTGATCTACCACTGAGTTACAACCCCAGCCCCAGATGTAAAGTTTTCCATCCAGAACAAATTTAGAGTAACTACTGTCTAGTGAGTAGTAACATTTAGCTAATAACCAATAATTGGTATAATCGAGAGAAAAAATCATATACTTTAACCTAATTCCACTTTAATTTTCTAATAATTTAGTTTTTTATTAAATTAATTAAAGTATATAGCCTATAATTTAAAATGTTTGAGGTATAAACTAGAAACTATCTGATACTGCTGTACTGGTTCTAAACTCCATTTCACTGTTTAGTCTAACTCTAGTCTTAGCCTCATGCTGAACTGAATTCAGCCACACGTGGGTCTTTGGATGTCTCCAGGCTACTTTTCCCTTCCTAGCTTCTCATCGTTGCCAACTCAGGCTTTATCCTCCCTTACTTCTTATGTTGCATAGTTTTTTTAAAAAAAAAGAGAGGTCAGAGGTTTATAATCACAAAGGCATAGCTTCTGTTAGCAATCCCTTCTTCTAATGATAAAAATATTATTTTCTAAAAACATTTCTATTTATCAGGAATTTAACTGTCAAACCAACATATTGACTTAGGATTTCTATACTGAATTTAACTTACAATACTTTTTACAACCTACTTTTGAGTTGACGGTAATTTTTAAAAATATTTTTCTGATGTTGTTTATAAACAGGCAAGTGTGTTAACATGTCCTAACATGATCAAATTTTCCACTATTTCTTTTCTCTTTCTTTCTTTCTTTCTTTCTTTTTTTTTTTTTTTTTTTGGTACCAGAGATTGAACCCAGGGGCGCTTAACCACTGAGCCACATACCCAGCCCCTTCTTTTAAAATATTTTAGATACAGGGTCTTAAAGTTGCTTAGGGCCTTGTTAAGTTGTGCAGACTGGCTTTGAATGCATGATCCTCCTGCCTCAGCCTCCTGAGCTACTGGGATTACAGGCACTATGCCTGGCACTATTTCTACTTTAGTTAAAATGTACAAATAATTTGGATAGCCAAAAATAAAATGGATTTGAATTATCACTTGAACAGCTAGTAAATACCTACCACCTTATTTTGAGAAAGAAAATACAACTAGAAAATCTCAGTTTGTAGAGAATATTAATGAATATCAATGATATAGATATATCTAAGAGAAAAGCTTTAGAACCTTTAAAGTAAGTAAAAATAGTGTCAAATTTGTGTTTTTTAGAGAATAAAATTATGGCATTTGCAGGTAAATGGTTAGAGTTAGAGAATATCATGCTAAGTGAAGTAGGCCAATTCCAAAAAACCAAAGGCTGAATGTTTTCTCTGATAAGTGGATGCTAATCCATAATGGAGATGGGGTTAGTGGAGGAACTTTGGATTGGCCAAAGGGGAGGGAGGGGAGCAGAGCAGGCATGGGGATAGGAAAGATGGTAGAATGAGACAGACATCATTACCTTAGGTACATGTATGATTACATGAATGGTGTGATCCTGTGTACAACCAGAGAAGTGAAAAATTGTGCTCCATTAGTGTACACTGAATTGAAGAGTATTCTGCTGTCATGTATAACTGATTAGAACAAATAAATTAATTAATTAATTTTAAAATTTTGCTTTTTTTTTTACACTTGAGAGATTAGTAAAACCTTCTTGGGTTTTTGTTTTGTTTTTTGGTGCTGGGGTTGACCCCAGGGCCTTGTACATGCTAAGCTCATGCTCTATCACTGAGCTGTACCCCCAGCCACAGTAAAATCTTCTTAATGTTTTAATTTTTTTCTGTTGAATTTGCTCTAGGGTATTTATGGCATGATTTTTATCTACATTTCCCACTTAAAACATTTCCTTGGGTTGGGGATGTAGTTCAGTAGGTAGTAAAGTGTTTGCCTGGCATGCACTGGGAACAGGGTTCAATCCCCAGCACTGAAGGGAATTTTTTTTTATGTTTTATGTTATTTAATTCACTCCAACTCCAAATGGAAATTTTTATGAATTACCTATGAGTTTACCTGTAGATTATCTATGGATTTACCTATTAATGGGTAATTTAGTATTTTATTAATCAACTCACAAGATTCCAATCAAAAACTTAAATTTCTTTTCCTTTCAGGGTATAGTTGGACAATGGTGAAGGAGATGGAATATATATGCAATGAACTAAATCAGCCTGTGACATTCCCAGTCAGAGCAGCATTAGTTAGGCAATCTTGTTCTCAGTTACTCTGGCTGTTAAAGAAATCAAACAGGTAAGTATTATTAGTTTAACAATATAGAGTATGCATGTAAGACAGAAAGGGCATGAAAATTGAAAGACAGTGTGAGAGAAAGAGACCGAGAGAATGAAAATAGTATTTAAGTGCATTAGCTGAAACTCCATGATGAGCCTTCACTTATTTAACATCCTTTTCCACAGAAAAGTTTAGTAAATGTTTTCATCTTTTTATTATATTATAAATTCACAAAATTTTATGAGTAGATTAAATAGTTTCTCTTTGAATTTCATCATAATTTCAGAAATCTTTTTCATATAAAATTAGTTGGACCATATATTAACTACTAAAATGTATTATAAAGTTAGATATTTTAAAACAGTTTGGATACTATGTTTTTAATAGACTGGTCAATAGAAAGTTTAAAAATAAACCCAAATCTATCATGTATAGGAAAAAGCTGGCATTGCAAATCACTGGGACAAAAGTTTAATAACTGATGTTAGAATGGCCATTTAACTGTGCAGGTAAATCAATGACGACAGCTTCCTTTTTCCTTCTCCAAAATAAATTCCAGTTGAACTAAAGACTTGAACATCAAATAGTAAATGCATAAAAAAAAACCTGGGATGATATTTAAATATAGTAAATATATTTTTCTCCTTAGTACAGAAACTATAAAGGAAATTTTGATACATTTAAATACATAAAAATGGAAAGATTCCGGTAAAATAGTACTTTTTATATATGTCAGAGAAGTGTAAAGAATTCTAACACATAGTTTTTACAAATCATCCAGAGAAAGATCTAGATTAATAAATTCATTAGATTGTAGAGAGTAGCAGAAACTGACATAGATTACTAGAAACAGTGTAAACTGGCCAGTAGTTTCCTTAAGAGAAATTGGCAGAGAGCCATGAATTTCATCAGTGAGGACTGATCTTATTAGTGGAAGTTCACATAAGCACACAGAAATAGGTACTAAGATATTCTTGAAGTATTTTAGTTGTGAAAAAGACTTGAGACATTCTAAATCCCTATCAGACAGAAACCAGTTGAATAAATTAAGGTACACCCATATGATGGAGTATTATATACTCATTACAGATAGTGCATTAGATGCTATGTTTAATATGGAATGTTCTCTAAAATAATTTTTAAGTGAATAAGTTACCAAAGATAGGTGTAGTTTTATTCCATATGCATGGGAAAACAGGATGTATAAAAGTATTTTTAGATGAATTTAGAATCATTTGAATCAATGGCTGCTAGCATTATGCTTAAAGAGAAACATTAGATGGTACCAGACAATGTCCTAGTTAGGTTCTTTGTTTCAAACAACTGAAACAAATCTGGCTAACTTAAGCAGGAAAGAGATTTATTGAACTACAGGGAGACATCCACTCTTGCAGTATCCTGTGATGCTATTAGACATTCTCTTATTGCAAACCCATCATTTATTTATTAACTCTGCCTCTGGTTTTGTTTTCATTAATGTTGGAGAACTGCATGGAAATCAAGTAGCATACTGTATTAACTTTTAAAGATTATTATTGAAATTAAAGCATTCAGTTAAATGAAAAATTGTAAATTCTCAGAACTCTAGAGCCCTTGAGAATATATTCTCATGCCTCTATCTGAGAAACATTTATAATACAGATGAACTATATTTTCATGAAAACATAGTACTCAAATAATCAAGCACACAAGCTCCAGAAGACTATGGGAAAACAGGATGTATAAAAGTACATATATAAAAGTACACCACATTTGTGAGAAAATTCAGCGCAGGCTGAATTCCATTTCTGTACATTTTATATTGTCTTTTAACAGTGTGTCACAGTGCTTTTCAAATAGTCATGTTCAGTACTATGGAACTTTCAATTCACAGAGACATCTGATAACCCAACAGACCTCAATCAAAAATAGATCTTTTAAACATAATCCACATGGGCCTGTAAAAGCTGAATTAACACAGAGTATTCTGTGGGCATGATGAAAATTATTAGCTGCTAACTAGATATTCCTGAGCTGTTCAATGTGGCAGTTGATCTAAGAAATCTAAGACTTCCTCCCCATTAAGCAGAAAGTATTTCTTAAATATCTAGTGTTAGATCTTTCAAACTGGAAAGTACTGGTTTATGCAGAAATAATTTATTTTTTCTATAGTTTTTCACATGTAAGTAGGTCAAAACAAAAAGCTATTTAAATTAATATTACAGCAAAGGTAAAAGTAATTTTTTAAAGCAGGCTTTTTTTCCACAATAAAGTATCTTATCTTTCAAAAGATATTGCAAAAAAAGGTGTTGTTGAAACATATATTTAGGAACAGTGATGTGATTATCTTCACCCCTTATTCTGAATTTATATAATGCATTTTAAAAATTAATTTAAAATTAATTAATCCTTGCCCCAAATTTTCACAATAGGGGTGAGGTGTGACTGGTTGGAGAAAGTTTTTAAGTAACAAATTCTAATATAAACAGTGAATTACCACTATTCAGAATATCGATTAATACAGGCCAATGTATAAATATGTATAAATAAAATCTTTAAAAATGATTTAGAAAGCATTTTAGGATTTTTGTTTTATCTTAGGATTGTCATTAGAAAAATTAATTATTGTAGCACTGTACTTAATAAGTAATTATTGAGAGTATCCTAGTGAATAGGATGCCAAATAATAAATTGTATTTTATTATTTGTTTTAGTTATGAAGTGCTAATTGTTTCAATTATGCATTTTTATTCATATATTGTTTCAACCACTAAGAGTGTGTGTGTTATAAAACTTCCCTGTATGAAAGTGCTTTCATCTAGTTTCTTCATATAAAAAAAATTGCCTAGCACTTGGCAGTCTCTATGGGGAGCGTTAAGCCTCTTTTTAGTGATATAATACAGGTAATTTTCCCTTCTCATTCAATTTATTGCCTAAATATATGCTAAAGGAACTAGATAAAAATGTGTAGCTAAAAGAACACTAAATAATCACTAAAAATAATTTAGAATTCATTTCAATACCATCTTATTAATGTACAAAGACAAATATGTTTGTATATTAATACTTAATGTAAGTTAGCATTATAATACATTTTCTTTAACCTCATAGTAGCAAATATTTGAAGTTAATATGTATATTGGATTATAATGTGTGTGTGTGTGTGTGTGTGTGTGTGTGTGTGTGTGTGTGTTGTTGGAGATCGAACACAGTTCTTCACACATGCTAGGCAAGCACTGTACTGCTAAACTACATATCCAGCCTCTAAATGTTTTATTGAAAAATTTAGTTATATGTATGGATGTTTTTCATAGTAGCCAGCATAAAAGGCCAACACAAAATTAGTACAATTAATTTTTTTCAGTTCTTCTATGAGCATTTATTTAAATGATGTCTGACCTATAGAGTTAGACTACTAAGAAAGAAAACATTTGAAAATTCGGAGGTTGTATCTAGTTATTGTCATACAGCTACTGGTTTCCTTAAATTAAATATCCCCTCAAAAAATACAGTAGGAATACATGTCCTTTGAATAAAAAATACAAGAAATTCAAAGATAAATGCAAAAAGTCCGAGTTCTTTTCCCCACACACTGATCTCCATTGTCGGAAGCAACAGACTATAACCTAATAGTCTGGGGTGTGCAGAGACTGTCCATACCACTTTCTCCTCATGCTTTTCCTCCAGGTGGTTGCCAAGTTCCACAGATTCTGCTTTGCCACACTTCCTACCATCATCTCTTATCATTAACTGGTCCCCATGTCTCCGGTCGTGTCCCTTTTTAATCTGTTTTCCACACTGCCACCAACCCATTCTAAAATTGAATGTTTTCCAAGATGCAATTCTGATCATGATGTCATACTTGAAAAAAAAAAGCCTTTTGGGAACTTTCTGTCACCAGTGGGATAAATGACTTATAACTACTGGTGCTTAGAAATTGATGGTCCAAATATACCTTTGGTTAGTACAATTGTTTTTAGACTTACCTAGTTACTCTTTCTATGGAGTATAGGATCATTTTCATTCTACTAAGTTTCTAATTTTGTAGTTTGACTGTTTTTCTAATTATCCTATAGAAAAATCTGTAAAACATTTTTGTCATTCTTAGAGTCCTGGACGGGCTTATACTGTTTGAGATAGGAAGAAATAGTAAATTAATTGTTTTTTTAAATTAGGGCAAAATCACTGAGATATTTATTCAATCATTAGTGATTCAAGCAACAAAATTTGAATAAGATTCTGCCAGAAGACTGAAGGTTAGAATTATCTTCATGGTGGATGTAGGTGTTTTAATTTTGTTCCTAATAATTATCTCTTATTATCTGATGTTTTGGAGCTTACATAAAAACATCAGCCTTGTTTATCTTGATAACATGAATCCTCAACATTTAGAACAGTGCTAGGCACACTTCACAGGGATTTACTAAACTCGTGTTAAAGGGAAAAACCAAATGCTCATAGGCATTCTTTAATCATAGAGACTTAGAAATCAGTGCCTTCTGGAGAGAATTTTCTGGTTTTTAAATAGTTACAAGCAGCAATGTTAAACAAAGAGTTTTAGAGGTTATTTAGATTATTCTGGTGTCAGGTGCTGCATAAATCATTTTGTGGCATGCACTAATGTCATTACTACATGATACATAACAAATACAATATAAATATATACAGTACATTATTTGTACAATACAATACAAATAGTATACTACAAAGATGTTATGGCTTGGATGTATGTGTACCCCAAATGCTCATGCATGAGGCAAAGCAAGAAGATTCAGAGCGGAAATGATTGGGTTACAAAAGCCTAAACCTGCTCAGTGAATTAACCACCTGCTGGTTAATTGAGTGGTAACTGAAGGCAGGTGGGGTGTGGTTGGAGGAGGTAAGGCATTGGGGGTGTGGTTTGGAGGAATATATTTGTATCTGGCAAGTGAAGCCTCTGTTTCTGCTGCCTGATCATCATGTGAGCTGCTTCCCTTTGCCATACTCTTCTGCCATGATGTTGTGCCTCACCCTGAGCCCCAAGGAATGGAGCCAGCTGTCCATGGAATGAGACCTCTGAAATGTGAGCCCTGAAAAAAACTTTGACCTCTACAGTCGTGCTAGTTGGGTTGTTTAGTCACAGCTGCAAAAACAGCTGACTAAAACAAAAGAGGAGTGGCTTCTAGAAAAAGAACATTTCCCAGAAGATGCGCAGCAATGTTTCATTCACCTTTAAACAAGATCTTCATCTTGAAACAGTCAGTAATGCATAGTACATGAATGAATCTTGTGATGTTGAGAAAGCCATTGAAGTAGGACAGCGTTCATTCTTTGTCAGGGAACTATAACAATGAACTGCCAATCAGTTTTTGCTTCTTGCTTAAGCAGCTGGTGAACTCATCCTGCTGTAGAAGCTATGAAGCATGGAGAAGTTCCAATTCTTGACAACAAACCTGTTCAAGAACAGTTGCTCTGCTGAGAAGTTGAAGTTTGTTAAAGTTTTTTTTTAATCTTAAACAAGCAAACAAATATACAACCATCTTTAATTTTTTTTTTAGTTGTAGATGGACACAATATCTTTATTTTATGTATTTTTTTTAAATGTGTTGCTCAGGGTTGAGGCCATTTCTTTATATACATTAGGCAAGTGCTCTACCACTGAGCCAAAACTTCAGCCCTTCAACTTCTTTTGACTCTTAGACTATTCATATTATTTTATGTGTATAATGGGGACTTATAGTTCAAGCAGGATCATGGCACAGGTTTAATTCCCAGTCTTACACCTTTTCCTGGAAAATATCAAAAACACAAGGAGAATGACAATAATATCAACAAAATCTCACATGCTGAATTATCAGCAAACCAGAAGGCAGAAAGAATAAAAACCTCTCTGAATTTCTGATTACTTGTAAATGTTCCAGAAGCAATTGAGACCCATATAAGCTTTTATTAGAATCTTGGCCATCTAGCCAGAGTCTGTTTTCTGATCTCAACTTATTAGGTGTGCTTATGGG
Organism: Urocitellus parryii; assembly: GCF_045843805.1. NCBI lineage: Eukaryota > Metazoa > Chordata > Mammalia > Rodentia > Sciuridae > Urocitellus > Urocitellus parryii. The sequence continues at coordinate 4,211,145 of NW_027554016.1, read as the reverse complement.
ACCACATTTTGGCCAGCAAACATCATATCTGTTCACAACATTTTTTTCCCCTTTTTCTTTCAACATTTGTGGGTTAGAATGTGAATAAGATAGTAAATGGCAGCCTTCACTTTTGTGCATGAGAACACTCTTGGAGTTAGTAGAGGAAGAAGATAGAGTAGAGTAGAACCTGAACTCTAGATGACCATGGAAACAGAGACCCCCAGCCACCTGAGTCCTCATTCCTGCCGTTGAACAATTTGGGAGAGAAATACAAAGTCTGTCATGTCTGAGTCACTGTATTTTGAAATTTCCGTGTTAAAACAGCTTAACCTGTGCTCTAAACAACACATTGGCAGCCGGATGCAGTGGTGTATGCCTATAGTCCTAGTGGCTTGGAAGGGTGAAGCAGGAAGATCGTAAGTTCAAAGTCAGTGTCAGAAACTTAGGGAAGCTCTAAGCAACTTAGTGAGACCCTGTCTCTAAAGAAATTACATTAAAAAAAGGATTGGAATGTGGCTCAGTGGTTAAGCAACCCTGGATTCAATCCTCAGTACCAAAAACACTAAACAAAACAAAATAAAACGAAACCAAAAAACATACTGGTTATTTTTGCTTGCTTTCCTCTTCTACTAGAGATTTAGAATCAGCCTATTGGTTCAAAAGTGAAAAACCCTGTTATTTTTTTTGAAGAATAATTTGAATTAACATCAAGAGAATTGAAGGTTTAAAGTCTTCCTAAAGACATATTAAACATACATTTGTACAGTTCCTTTTTTGTATTTCTCAAAAGCATTTAAGCTTTTCTCTACTTCAATATTTTACATTGTTTATGAAGTTTTTTTTCCTACTTAGTATTTTATGTTAAGTTGCTATTTAAAATAGGTTCTTTGCTACCATTTTATCTTGTACTGGGTACTGGTTGTTTTATATATATATATATATATATATATATATATATATATATATATATAGTATACGTGTGTGTGTGTGTATGTGTGTTATTGATTTCTGTAAATTTACACTGTGACCTAATATATATATATATATATATATACACTAAATTCTCTTATTCATTTTTAAAGTCTTTCAGATTATTTTTTTTAATTTCTAAACAAAAAATTAGATTCTTTTCCATCATATTAATTTTATTTGTTCCCTTTCAAGCTTTATACCTCTAAAAATTTATTTTTCTTTTCTAGGTATGTTGCTTAGTACCTCTATGACAGAGATTGTCACTATGGGGATTTTAATTCTCCAGAAGACAATGCCTGAGGACCATTTCAGTTGTCAGATCTTGTGTGTGTGTTGCAGGGGCAGGGATTCCTTTGTCTTTTAGTGACAGAGGCCAGCCACACTTCTCTAAATACCCTGTATTACACAGGACAGCCCCACACAGAAGGCAATAGTGTCAAGATTGAGAATTCTAGAAAAGTATTAAATAATAGTATTTCTAGTAAACATATACATCTCTCTACCTTTAATGTAAAAGTTTTTAGTAGTTTCTAGTGATAACGGTCTAAAGAAATATCTGTATTCTTATGGATAATTGAATTTTACTAAATACCTTTCCAACTTGTATAAAAATACTAATGTTTTCTCTGTATCTATTAATAAGATAAATTATCTTGATATTTCATAGTATTTAACCATCCTTGCATTCAACACTTTATTATGATATATCAGTCTTTTAACTTGCTATTCAATTTAATTGCTAATATTGTAATCAGAATTTCTGCATTAGGAAGTGAGCTTAGTCTGTAATTTTTTGTTCCTTTCTCAGTTTTAGGCATGAGTGTCATGCACATTTCATAAATAAACGAGGGATCTTTCCTTTTGGATGTATTAAAATAATAATGAAATGGCCTGAACCTTTGTTTTGGTAAATTCAATAGTAAAATGGTTTGGGGAAAGCTTAACTAAATGACTTTTCTATTTTAACCCCCTTTATGGTACTGGGGATTGAACCCAGGGCCTTGGACATGCTAAACACTGAGCTGTATCCCCAGCCCTTTCTAACATTTTGAAACAGGTTCTTACTGAATTACCTAGTCTAGCCTTAAATTTTTAATCCTCATGCCTCAGTCTTCTAAGTAACTGGGATTACAGGCATGTTCCACCAGGCCCGAGTCTATTTTCTTCTTGGTAAATGATTTTTTTATGTTTTCTATCTCTTTGGAAACAAATTTTTACAAATTATATTTTCCTAGAAAATTGTTCGTTTCATCCAGGTTTTTAAATTTGTTTAGATATGGTTGAGTGAAGTACCGTTTATTACTCTCCACTTCTAAGTCTTTAAGATAATTCCCTTAATTTGTTTATTTGAGCTTTTCCACTAGTGTCTTGATTGGATTATGTGAATTTTTTTTCTTTTTTAGTTTATTTTTATTTTTTTAATATTTATTTTTTAGTTATAGGTGGACACAATATATTTATTTTATTTTTATGTGGTGCTGAGGATCGAACCTGGTGCCTCACGCATGGTATACAAAAGCTCTACCTCTGAGCCACAACCCCAGCCCCAGTTTATTTTGTTTTTAAGAATCAGCTTTTGGATTTATTTATTTTTATGGCTTCTGACTTATTATTTTCTGCTTTTTATCTTTATTAATAGAGATTCTACTTTCTATAGTTTCTTTTCTTCCTTTGATTCTTAGCTTATTTATATTCATTTTTATATTTGATAATATATTTATAGTCATTATTTATATTTATCAACGTAAGCATTTAAGACTGTTTTTTTCCTTCTCTCCATTTCTTTGACTGTATCCTATCACTGTTACGTAGCTTTTCATCTTATTCATTTATAAATAATCTGTAGTTGTAGCTTTTTCTCTTTTGTCTCAAAGGTATTTAGAAGGAAATTTTTTTAGGCACCTCAGTGGTTGAATTTTTTCATTTTGTTAATTTCCAGCTTCATTGTATTGTAACCCGATAATGTCTATATTCATACTTTATAGACTTCATTGAAGATCAGTTTACTGTAAATCTGTGGATTTATTTCTGGGCTTGGTTCTGTTCCATTGATGTGTGTGTGTCTGTTTTTATGCTAATGCCGTACTATTTTGATTGCTGTAGATTTTTTTGTAATGTAATTTAAAATTTTTTTGTAATTTTTGTAATGTAATTTTAGGAGTCTGCCTGTATTTTTGAGGATTTTTCATTCATATTCAAGTAATTTTAATGTCATTTTAAATTAGGAGTCAGGTGCCTCCAATTTTATTCTTTTTGCTCAAGATTGCTTTGGCTATTTGAATCTTCCATGGTTCCACATGAATTTTAGGATTGATCTGTTCTTATGAAAAATGCCATTGGTATTTTGATAGGGATTTTATTGGCTGCTTTGAGTAGTATAGACATTTTAACAATATTAATTCTTCCAATCCCTGAACACAAGTTATCTTTCTATTTATTTGTGCCATCTTTAATATCATTCATTAATGCTTTGTAGGTTTTGGTCTACAGATATTTCACCTCCTTTGTTAAATTTATTCTTAAGTAATTTATTCTTGTTGATACTCTTGTAATCAGAATGTCTCTTTTAATTTCTTTTTTGGCCAGTGTGTTGTTGGTATATAGAAATGCAAGTGAGGGCTGGGGTTGTGGCTCTCAGCGGAGCTGTCGAGTGCTCCTCTCATGCGTGTGAGACCCTGGGTTTGATCCTCAGCACCACATAAAAATAAATAAATGAAATAAAGATATTGTGTCCAACTACAACTAAAATAATAATAATAATAAGTAAATAAATGCAACTGATTTTTATATGTTGGTTTTTATATCCTATAACTTTATTTAAATTATTACTTCTAACAGCTTTTTTGGGGAGTCTTTTAGGGATTTGAGGTGGGTACTGGGGATTGAACTCAGGGGCACTCGACCACTGAGCCACATCCCAGCTGTATTTTGTATTTTATTTAGAGACAGGGTCTCACTGAGTTGCTTAGCGCCTTGCTTTTGCTGGGGCTGGGTTTGAACTCACCGTCTTCCTGCTTCAGCCTCCTGAGCTGCTGGGATTACAGGCTTGTGCCACTGTTCCCAGCATCTTTTAACATTTTATATGTATAAGATAATTTAATCTGAAAACACAGACAATTTTATTTCTTCTTTTCCAATTTGGTGAATTTTTAATTTCCTCCCCCTCCCCCTACCACTCTCCCTCCCCTCCCCTTCCTCCCTCCCCTCCCCCTTCCCCTTCCCCTTCCCCTCCTCCTCCTCTTCTTCTCCTTCTCCTTCTCCTTCTCCTTCTTCTTTTTTCCATAATCGATTTGATTAGGACTTCCAGTAGTATGTTGAGAACTGGTGAAAATGGGCATCCTTGTCTTGTTCTTATTCTTAGAGGAAATACTTTTAGCTTTTCACTATTGAGTATGATGTTAGTTATGTGCATATCATATATGGGCTTTATTATGTTTAGGAATTTTCCTTCTGTACACCTAACTTGTTGAGTTTTAATCATGAAAGGATTTTAAATTTTGTTAGATATTTTTTCTACACCTATTGGAACAATATATGATTATTATCATTCATTCTATTAATGTGCCATGCCACATTTATTGAGTGGCATGTTTTAAACTGTCTTGCATCACAGGGATAAAGATGATTGTGATATATGATGGTTTGAAAGTGCTGTTGGATTCAGTCTGCCTATATTTTTTTGAGAATTTTTCATTCATATTCTTTAGGTTATCAGCCTGAATTATTCTTTTCTTGTAGTATCATTTTCTAGGTTTGATATTAGGGTAATGTTGGCCTCCTAAAATGAATTTGGAAGTATTCTTTCCTCTTTAATTTTGTGGTAAGGATTTGAGAAGAATTGATGTTAATTCTTCCTAAAACATCTGGTAGAATTCACTAGTTAAGTCATCTAGTACTGTGGATATAAAAAGGAAAATTGATATTGAGTAAAACTACTAGCTTCTTTCACACAATTACATGCTGTTTCTTTTGTGCCTTTTTGTTGTCTTTCAGAATTATTTTTAATATAATTATTTAAATATGTAATGCATGTGTTCAAAAACCAAATAAACTAATGGTTACACTATGAAAATCCTCTCTCCATCTACCTAAAACTCCTGCCCAATCTCGCTAACCATCATTGTTAGCTTCTTGTTAACCAGAGTTATTATTCTCTTCATGCACATCAGAGTAAAATATGAATTTATTCTTATTTCCCTCTCCTTTTAAAACAAGAGACCTACTTTATACACATTGCTTCTCAAAGTGGGAGAAGGAGGAAAGGTAGAAGAGGAGCCATGCAGGGAGAGGAGGCTGAGATGGAGCAGGGATGCACAGGTGCCTTCTTAGGTGATGGCCATGTGCTATTTCTTGCTTTTTATTTTGGCTACAATGGCATTCATTTTATAATGATTTGTTAAAATCTACATTTATGTTTTATGTACCATGTATGGTTTTTCACAATAAAAAGTTTAATAAATGAAGCCTATGACTTGATTCAAATGAGTTCAATTTAATATTCAGCAATTTTATTTCTCCCATTTCAGTTTAAATACAATAGAGGAATATTAAATGATGAAAAAATACACTGGAAAGCTATTCTTTTAACCTAAATGATCATATCTGTGTCTTTTTATAAGGTTTGTCGCCATGGTACCCATAAATTAGTAGATTCCATTTTAGCCAAAAAAAAAAAATAATAATAATAATACAGGTTTCAAAACTAATTTTCATTTTTTTCTATTTTGAGTTCTTTGATGTAGTTTAAAATTCTTTTTGATTTGTTATATGATGCTGCTATGCAATAAAATCCAAAGTACTTTCTTTTGTTATTATATTTCGAAAATGATGTTAGTATTCTTAAGGGCTGGAATGTGTCAATTTAAGACCAGATGCCTCAGGCAGTTATTTCTTATCATTAGTAGAAGAAATGCTTTAAAGATTTTTCCCTTAATTCTGACATGTTTATGAGAAAATAAATATGAGCTTAACAGCTATGCATTTCCCTAGACTCTAATGCAATAGTGGTATTATCACTGGAAGAAATGAAAATGTGGAGTGTAAATAACATTTAGATTCTGAGCATATTCATATATCCATACAAATTTGCATATGTTGTTTTTAACTCCTCAGAAGGTGATATAAACTTATTCTGTTATTGTTTTTTAAAATATGTTTTTACTTGTAGGTGGACACAAAACCTTTATTTTATTATTAATATGTGGTGTTGAGGATCAAACCCAAGTCCCCTTATGTACTAGGCGAGTGCTTTACCACTGAGCCAGGACCCCAGCCACTGTTCTGTTATTCTTTAAAAAAAAACAAAAACATTTATTTTTTAGGTGTAGATGGACACAACACAATGTCTTTATTTTTATGTGGTGCTGAGGTTCGAACTTGGGTCCTGCCTGTGCTAGACTAGCGCTCTACTGCTGAGCCACAATCCCAGCCCAGTGTTCTGTTATTCTTAATGACATCTCTTGGCATTCTCACATCTCATACAAACCCCCAAAAGGGATAGTGAATGAATGGGTTGACTATGGTGACTATGAGTGTTGGGAATGTCAGTAACATTTATGCTCTTTTCCAGTTGTGCTTTGTACTCTGACCAGGTTATAGCTGGAATTTGTATGTGGGGGGATGAATTCCTTGATTAGCAACACAGTCTCTTCAGTTCCTTTTCCCCAAATTAGACCCATTTTCATTACCATCAGTGTGAGTTTCCAAAGCCATTTAATTCACATAGAGAGGTGATATAATTTAGACAACATCAGTGTGAATTTTTTCTCTTTAGTCTCTTTGATGTTGATGAAGGAATGAAATAGAAAAATATTAATTACACCATTGCTAATTAATTTTTTCATCTGTGTGCTTTTGATTCAGAGACAAATGGGAATATTTTTAGGCTTATGGGAATTGCTCATTTATGTTTCTTATTTTCATTTTAACAATATAGTTCTGTTTTATTTTAATACAGGTACAGTCTGACAATTTGGGCTGGAAAAAATGATAACTATTCCATTGAAGATTTGCTTTATATTCGAGACCATTTTAATAAAAGTCAAGTTTTCTATGACATTTTGGAACCACAAAACCATGAATTTAAACAGGCCATTGGAATCAAATTTACTCTTTAAGAAGAACATCTTCTAAATTATTTTCTGTTTTGGTTTTGTAATCCTCTGCTTTGGTCTGAATTAATTGCCATATCATGATTATAGGCTTGTGCTCAGTTTTTCTAATCAAAAAGTGCTTATTATATGCTTACTCTGTTAGACATATGTCCTTGTAATGCTTCATTTATATAAAAGATTTGATAAGAAGAGACTAAAGTGGGCTTAGTATAATAATAATTTACCAAATGTTTTCCAAGCTAGATTGTAAATTCCTTCACAGTAAGGGTACATACATCTGTATCCTTTGCTCTGCCTGGCATGGTCCTGAGCAAGGCATTCAGAAAAATATGTTGCTTCTTTGATTTAGTAAAATTTGATTTACCAGAGAATGCCCTAAGGTATAATTTGCCTTTTGTTAATCAATTATTTTTTTCTCCCAGAAAATCAATTAGTTTTCTATAGAGAAAAAAAAGAGTTTTGGTTTTGAATGCAGACAGATTTTCTTTACAGCCCCATTTTTGTCCTTTACTAGCCACAGACTTTGGGCAATTTTAATGACATCAACTCTCACTTTCCTCATCCATAAAGTGGGGAGTAAATTGAGCATTCTCTCAGAAAGTTGTGAGGATTAAGTGAGACTCACATTACACAGACATCTAACTCAATGCCTATCACACAGTTAATGCCCTACAGATAGTTTCTTTAAACAAAAAAGACAACTTATGATTATGTGCATTATAGATAGATGGTTCTAAAAGATACAACACAAAACACTGTAGACATATACTTAAATAGTTATAGTATTTCTACTTTAATATTCATCTCTAGTTGAGAACAGTGCTATTTGTCATATAACACCTAAAATTTCATTTTCTGTGGTTGTTTGCCAAAATGAAAGGTGCAATTTCATATTAAAATTTTTACAATTGTAATAAAATTTTTTTTAAATTACAGTAAAAATTTTGTTTTCTACAATGACATATATTAATTACTTTTGTACAAAGACTTGACTTAATAAATAAACTGCATTTTGATAAAATTTGAAATAAAATTTATTTGTCCAGAAGGAATTGCTACTTGATTATCTTACCCTTGATAATATTTTTAAATATTAATATTATAATTCCTTTATATTGAGAAATCTATAAGCAGAATAGCACTTAGATTAAGATGTAAAGGTGTTCTTAGGAACAAAAACACCCAAGGGAGTTATAAAATGTATTCTGTTAAAGTAAATTTTGAATGACTATCCATATGGGAAAAATAACCTTGAATCCCTACTTCACACCATACATGAGTAATTTGAGATCTTAGGCCTAAATGTGAAAGCTAAAACTATAAAGCATTTAAAAGAGAATAAGAATATTTTTGTGACTTTGGAGTAGGCAAAAAAAAAATTTTTTTTACTTTTTAATAACCAGAAAGCACTAACCAGAAAAGAAAAAAATGATAAATGAACTTTATCAAATTTTAAAACTTCTCATCAAAAAACCACCATTGACACATACCTGACAGGGCTTATATTTAAAATATATGAAAAATTCCTGTAAACTCATAAGAAAAAGCCAAAAAAACTAATTAGAAATGAGAAAAGACTTGAAAAGATGCTTCACAAAAGAAGATAGTCAAATGGCCAAAAGAATATGAAAAGGTTCACAATCGAATTATTCATCCAGTAAAGGCAAATTTAAACCACAACGGAATACCAATATATACCAATGAGAAGGTCTAATTTTTTTTTGTACCAGAGATTGAAACCAGGGCATTAACCACTGAGCCACATACCCAGCCACCTTTTATTATTATTTTATTTTGAGATGGGATCTCTCAAATTTGCTGATAGACTCACCACGTTGCTGAGGCTGGCTTTGAGCTTGCTATCCTCCTGCCTCAGCCTAGGGCGCTGCTGGGATTGTAGGCGTGTGACATCCTGCCTTGCAGAAAGGCTAAGAATGTTAATGAGGACCAATGGTGCATTGTAGGAAAGAAAGGAAAGCAGTTTGGCAGCTTCATATAAAGACAGTATCTATACCCAGGGCCCAGCCATTCTCGCTGTAGCATAAATTCAAGAGGAAAGAGCTAATATGTGTGCATAAAAAGATCTCTACAAGAATTTTCATGGGGTTGGGGCTCTACCTCAATGGTACAGTGCTTGCCTTGCACATGTGAGACATTGGGTTCTGTCCTCAGCACCACATAAAAATATTGTGTCAATCTAAAACTAAAAAAAAAAAAAAATTAAATGAATGTTCATAACAACTATATTTTTAGCCAAAAATAAACTAGAAACAACCAACTTTCCATCAATTAGAAGATTGCTAAATGGCAAAATCACTAAAAATGTTTGAACTACTGATACGTAAAACAAAAAGGGTAAATATTAAAAACATGCAAAAGGAACAGTTTACATGAGCCACATAGTATAAGCATCCATTTATATGAAGTTCAAGAAGAGCCCAGACCAGTATATTGGGATAGAAGTCAGAACTGTGGTTACCCATGGGCATGGGTAGATTATTTTCTAAGATGAGGCATATGGGAATGTTTGAGGGTTGATGAAAATGTTCTGTATCTTGTTCTTGTGGTTATTTCAATGTGTATGTAGTCAAAAAATTATTGAACTGTACATTTTACTGTATGTAAATTATATATATATGAATTTCATGTGGAAAGATGTTACAATCTATCTTGGCAGGTTGTAAAATAACATTATGGTATCATACTATTTATGTAAAATTGTATGTATTTATATTTATAGAAAAATTTTGGAAAGAAGTTCAAACATGAAAATAGGTAAATGGTTAAGTATTAACTATTTGTCCCTTCTCTAGTTCTCCAGTCTAACATATTGAAATCCCAAAGCCTCCAAATGCTATTGCCCAAGACTGGCAGAGTAACCCTAACCCTAACTCTGATAAGATATTCATTCAGTTGTTCAAAAATTCAGAATGACTAACTTATGCTATGTGCATGATTTTAGTCAGTTATTTCCCTGATGTGACCAAAAGACCTGACAAGAATAATTAGAGGAGAAAAAGCCTACTTTAGGACTCACAGTTTCAGAAGTCTTAGACCATCGCCTGCCTACTTTTTTTCTTTGGAACCCGAGGTGAGGCAGAATATTATGGTGGAAGAGTATAGGGGAGGAAAGCAGCTAGGAACATGACATCAGGAAACAGAGCGAGCTCCACTCTTCAGGGACAGAATATATACCCCAAAGTCACTCCCTCAATGACCCTCCTCCTCCAACCATACCCTACTTGCTGACATTCACCACCCAGTTAATCCCTACTAGGTACTAATGCACTAATTAGGATAAGACTCTCATAACTGAATCATTTTGCCTTGTCTCATATGTGAGCTTTTGGGGAACATCTAAAATATCTAAACCATAAGAGCATATATGAGTATATCACAATTAATTTTGTAGAACTATTACATACCAATTTAAAAATAATGAATAATAGAAGGAAGACCAATAGAGCAGAGAAAGGGAATCAGGGGAGGGGGTGAGTGAGCAAGGTATTAAAATAGAACAAATGATGTTATATGCATTTATGAATATGTCAAAATGAATTCCACTGTTATGTATGAATATAATGAACTAATAAAAAATTAAAGAAAAGCACAGTTGATTTTGGCCCTGTAAGAGTGATAGAATTGCTAATTATTCAAATATGTACTAATTTATCCAGTGGGAAATTATTAAAAGTAATTTGGAACAGTTTGCTTATTTGCTAAGATTTTGGTTCTTTGCACACACACACACACACACACACACACACACACACACCCATATTTAATTGGATATCTAGTGAATATATAGAAAAATGCTCTCTAACTTCATTAACTAAGATGTAAATCTACCTAGTAGGAGCTTATAACCTACTTATACTCATACAGTCATGAATCAATGCAAGAAAAATGACAGTAGTGTAAAGAAATTCTTTCTATAGAAAATGAGAGGATAATGAATAAGTGGAGCCAAGAACAGCTGATAATGAGGTCTTCAAGCAGTATGGAGGGATCCTAGGGAGCTCTGGGGACCTCAGCAGCAGGAGTTCAGGGTATAGTGTTTGAGTAGCCCAATCAATGT